>NW_028318083.1:15520000-15820000 GCF_062004578.1 Staurois parvus
TCCACCTGGTAGAATTTTGAAAAAATATGAACAGAAGACAAGGTGGCTGCCTTACAAAACTAGGCTTCCCAGGCCTGGTGCCAAAATGTCCAGGAAACTTCTACTGATCGGGTGGAATAAGCATGTACAAACACTGGAGGAGATTAGTCCTCCAGATTGTAAACTAGTGATTAGATTTCTTATCCATCCTGCAGATGGTGGACATGGAAACAGGGTATCTTTTGCAAGGTCATAAGGGCAGGACAAATAGGGGTCTGATCAAGGCTATAGCTGTGAGGAAGACTCTAATGGCTCTGACTACACCCAGGAAATAGTGATTTATTTTGGATGCTTTGGAGAAGGTCATTAAGACAGTAGGACTATGTCCCCAATAAAGTGCAAGACAACTTTGTCTTTGTGAAGTGGAACAGCTCCTTACAAGAAAGAGCCGCTAACTGCATCTGACAGATGTGTTCGCAGCAAAAAAGGCTACTTTGTAGGAGAAATCATCAAAGGAAATATCCCTGATAGTTTCTAGGAGTGATTTCCGCAGGGCAGAGAGAACAATTCTGAGATGCCAAGGAAGCACAAGTAGCTGGAATGGTGGCTTGATGCGAGAAACACCTTGAAGAGAGTGTTTACAAAAGAGACCAAGCCGGAGGTCTTTGAAAAAGGCAGGCTTCCTCAAAATTGTCGGTCTTTCACTTTAACTGACAATTGCGTGATCATGCAACGCTGCATCCAAATTAAATTTACGTCCTTGTTTTCCCATGCATTTCTTTTGGTGGTATTTGATCGCCTGTGCGGTTATTTTTTACATTTAAAAAAAAAAAAAAAAAACCCACAATTTTGAGAAAAACAAATATTTTTATTTTTGACTTTTTGATATTAATCATGTCCAGTAAAAAAATTTAAAAAATCAAATTTCGGCCAAAATGTATTCTGCTACATGTCTTTGCTAAAAAAAAAAATCCCGATATGTGTAAATTAATTGGTTTACGTGAAAGTTATAGCGTTTACAAACGGTGGTATATATACTGGGCAGTTTTTCTTTTTTTCTTTACTAGTTACATAGTTAGTCTGGCTGAAAAAAAGACAAAATTCCATCCAGTTCAACCACAGGAAAAAAAAAAAGTTATAATCCTATACCCACAGTTGATCCAGAGGAAGGAAAAAAAAAACCCATTAAAGCATGATCCAATTTGCTCCTGCTGAGAAAAAAAATCCTTCCTGATCCCCCGAGAGGCAATCGGATATTCCCTGGACCAACTTTACCTATAAATGTTAGTATCCAGTTATAGTCTGTGAATCTAAGAAACAATCCAGGCCTTTTTGGAAGCAATCCGCTGAGCTGGCCAGAACCAACTCTTGAGGGAGTATATTCCACATTTTCACAGCTAGTAATGGTGGCAATCAGCGACTTATAGCGGGACTGCGGCAGGCATTCTGACACTGGGGGGAACTGACATCCCCAATGACACCAATACAGTGATCAGTGCTAATAAAAAGCACCGACACTGTACTAATGGCATTGGGCATGAAGGGGTTAACATTTGGGGCGATCAAAGGCTTAACTGTGTGCTGTGAGCCGTTTTACATGATGATCTGTGTTTGTGCTTCACTGTAAGCACACTGCTTTGCATGACTGTGTTGTGCACAGCCACGCACAGCAGTGTGCAGGAGCTGACAGGAAGAACTGTTTTGTTTATCAATAGTTCTCCCCTCCGTCGGAGATCCTCGGCAATCAACGGGCGCCAGCGAGTAATCACTGGCTGGGACCCAGTAATAGACATCCACGAATGGTGGTGTGGGTAGGGTACACGCGACCCCTACCCGGAAATGCAAAATCGCGTATATATAAACATTTTTGTGCACCACTGCCGCCCTGTAGCAGTATTTCTGCTATGTGGCGGAGCAAAAGCAGTTGATACAAGAGAGGATTTTGCTCGCTTTAGAAACCGCAGTTTGGCATTGCATGCCATTATTAAGCTTATGATCTACCAGACCTCCCAGATCCTTCTCCACCATTGATTCCCCTAGTTGTACTCCCCCTAGTATGTAAGTTTCATGCATATTTTTAGCCCCCAAGTGCATAACTTTTAATTATCAACTTTAAACCTCATTTGCCACATAGTTTCTCAATTCAACAGTACATTGATGTTGGCTTTTAAGTTGGAGACATCCCGTAAGGACTTTATTCCACCGCATAGCTTGGTATCATCTGCAAAGACTGAAATTGTATTTTTAATTCCAGACCCTATATAAAGAGACTAAGGTGGAGTTCAGTCCAGGTTTTCCAGGCCACTTTGGAAGGGTTGGTTCCAGACCAGATTTTTTGGTCCACTGATGACCACCAGCAGGTGGTATAAATAAAGCAGGACTGGAGCAAGAACTTGCTCTTGGCCTGGGACTCAAGGAGTCATACCTGTGGATGGAAGAGTTTGCTTTGTACATGAAATAAAAAGGTTTGCACACTGTTTTGTTCTGTTGGTGACAGGGAGAAGCCATTCACCTATGAGATAGGATGCACTTCTATTTAGTTAGTGCCTGGATGGCAAGGATTTATTTTCTGTTCGGTTTTATTTATGATGCATGCAACCTTTGAAATAAAACTGGCTACAAGTCAGATTTTTAAGAAAGACCTTCTGTCTGGACTACCTTTTTCCCCAGGGAAGGTGATCCCCCACCAGAGGGGTGTGTGTGTTCAAGAGTCCCAACATTGGTACACCACTAGAAACCCTAGACCATTCAGAGTATGATTCATTAGCCATTACTCTCTGAATATGATCTTTTAGCCAGTTTTCTATCCATTTACATACAAATTTTTCCAAGCCTTTAGACTTTACCCTACACATTAGCCGTGTGTGGGGAAGTGTGTCAAACGCTGTTATAAATTCCAAGTATACCATGTTCATAGCCACCCCTCTGTCCAAGGTTTTGCTCACCTCCTCATAAAAAGAAATCAGATTTGTTTGACAACTTCTGTCTTTCATGGATCCATGCTGTCTGTTGCTTAAAATATTTTTTTCAAGCAAGAAGTCATCTATGTGGTCTTTTATTAAACTCTCCAGTATCTTCCCAACTATAGAAGTTAAACTAACAGGTCTATAATTACTTGATAAAGATTTTGATCCCTTTTTAAATATAGGCACCATATTGGCCTAACACCAATCCAGTGGTGTTATGCCAGTCATTAAAGAGTCCCTAAAAATTAGAAACAATGGCTTTGCAATGACAGAGCTCAATTCTTTAAGGACTCATGAGTGTATGGCATCCAGTCCAGGTGCTTTATTCACCTTTATTCTGTCTAAATATTTCTGGATCATATCAATTGTAAGCCAATGTGGATCATCTGGGGCTATGCCAATACCATGCCCATTATGGACAAGAGCTCCCTAGGCTCCTTTGTATACACAAATCTGAAGAAGGTATTTAATAAATTTGCCTTCTCTTTGTCCCCAATCACCCACTCTAGATTATTTTGTCAAGGGTCTACATGCTCAGACCTGACCTTTTTACTATTAATATATCTGAGGAATTTTTGAGGGTTTGTCCTGCTATCTTTTGCAATCTGTCGTTCATTTTCAATTTTTGAGGCCTTGATTTCCTTTTCACATATTCTGTTATATTCTATTTAATGTTTAAATGATGATAGCGTTCCTTCATGTTTATACTGTATAGAAGCTCTTTTCTTATTATTTATAGCTTTTTTAACTTTGGCCGTAAGCCACATAGGTTTTATTTGCAGCCTTTTAAACTTGTTGCCCATGGGATCAAATTTTGCACTGTGTTCACATACAGCCTTTTTGAAGAACTCCAATTTCTGTGTTGTGTTCATCAATGTCAATATTCCCCCCCAGTCTAAGTCTTGGAGAGCAGCGCTCAGTCTTGGAAAAACAGCTCTTAAAGTTGAGCATTATTCTTTGCTTGATGTTTACAGCTAACAAATGAAATCATGTTATGGTCACTGCTACCCAGATGTTCCTTTATATGGACATTAAACTCCGCATGGTTTGAGAATACCAGGTCCAGCAGAGCATCATTCCTACTTGGGGCCTCTATGAACTGTATCATAAAATTGGTGTAGGTTTATAAATTTTTGCCCTTTAACTGTTCCCACAGTGCCATTACTCAAATCAATTTCCGGGTAGTTAAAATCCCCCATTATTATAACTGTCCCATCCCTTGCAGCCCTTTTGATCTATGTAAAGAGCTGAGTCTCCACCTGCTCATTAACACTAGGTGGCCTAGAACAAATGTCATTTTCTGTAAAATGCAATACATTATGGCTACCTGGAGGCGTTCTGTACACAGATAGTGTACAGAACACCCCCCAGAAACAATTCCCTGCTTGTGTGATTGGCTTACTGATTTTCCCACAAATCTGCACTAAGAAACAAGTCCGATTTCAGGCATCCTCTGCAACAAAAATTAATTAGATTCACTTTCAACGTGGACACAAACAGCTCTTTCTTCAAAATAACAAAAGGTAGGAATCTGCAACAAGGTTTTTTTTTAAATCCTTGCAATGTGCATAGATCACCCAGAGGAGAATGTTTTTTTCTAAACAAAAGTGGAGTTACTCTTTAAGGTCAGAGACCGAGAAGCAGGATAGAATACAGTGCCCTCAGACAGCAGCTCTGGCCTCTGGGGAGAGAGAGAGGTCAGTTGTCTGCTAGGAGTCTGAGTATGTCTGTGTACCAGGATCTTCTGGGCCAGCTCAGTATAATGAGAATCACTATTTTACTCTCCTCCTCTATCTTGCATTGGGAGGAAAGGTATAGATTAGCCTGTACTGAGATCAGGAAGATACAGTCAGGTCCATAAATATTGGGACATGGACACAATTCTAACATTTTTGGCTCTATACACCACCACAATGGATTTGAAATGAAACGAACAAGATGTGCTTTAACTGCAGACTGTCAGCTTTAATTTGAGGGTATTTACATCCAAATCAGGTGAAAGGTGTAGGAATTACAACAGTTTGCATATGTGCCTCCCACTTGTTAAGGGACCAAAAGTAATGGGACAATTGACTTCTCAGCTGTTCTATGGCCAGGTGTGTGTTATTCCCTCATTATCCCAATTACAATGAGCAGATACAAGGTCCAGAGTTCATTTCAAGTGTGCTATTTGCATTTGGAATCTGTTGCTGTCAACTCTCAAGATGAGACCCAAAGAGCTGTCACTATCAGTGAAGCCATCATTAGGCTGAAAAAACAAAACAAACCCATCAGAGAGATAGCAAAAACGTTAGGCGTGGCCAAAACAACTGTTTGGAACATTCTTAAAAAAAAGGAACGCACCGGTGAGCTCAGCAACACCAAAAGACCCGGAACACCAAAGGTGGATCACCAAAGAATTCTTTCCATGGTGAAGAAAACACCCTTCACAACAGTTGGCCAGATCAAGAACACTCTCCAGGAGGTAGGTGTTTGTGTGTCAAAGTCACCAATCAAGAGAAGACTTCACCAGAGTGAATACAGAGGGTTCACCACAAGATGTAAACCATTGGTGAGCCTCAAAAACAGGAAGGCCAGATTAGAGTTTGCCAAACGACACCTAAAAAAGCCTTCACAGTTCTGGAACAACATCCTATGGACAGATGAGACCGAGATCAACTTGTACCAGAGTGATGGGAAGAGAAGAGGATGGAGAAGGAAAGGAACTGCTCATGATCCTAAGCATACCACCTCATCAGTGAAGCATGGTGGTGGTAGTGTCATGGCGTGGGCATGTATGGCTGCCAATGGAACTGCTTCTCTTGTATTTATTGATGATGTGACTGCTGACAGAAGCAGCCGGATGAATTGTGAAGTGTTTCGGGAATATTATCTGCTCATATTCAGCCAAATGCTTCACAACTCATTGGACGCTGCTTCACAGTGCAGATGGACAATGACCCAAAGCAGACTGCAAAAGCAACCAAAGAGTTTTTTAAGGGAAAGAAGTGGAATGTTCTGCAATGGCCAAGTCAATCACCTGACCTGAATCCGATTGAGCATGCATTTCACTTGCTGAAGACAAAACTGAAGGGAAAATGCCCCAAGAACACGAGGCCTAAAACTCTCATGGAGAATCTGCTTTTTGGATGTCTCTTTGACCACAATTCTTGAGCATGGGACCGGAGAGAGAGAATGTTCTTTTCTGGAAGGAAAACATTTTCCTTGGATGTGACCAGATCAAAATATTTCAGCTGAAGAGAAGCCTGGACAGCAGACTTTTTTTTTTTTTACCCGATCATCCAACCGAATGTCTAGAGCATCTGAATTTTCCAGGAGATGTCTGTCAACAGCTGAAAGGGTGATGAATCATTCAGGCCAAGTTCATCTATATAACTGGATGCCCAGAGTTCTGAGAAGGGCAAGAAAAGGTGCTAGCACTTTTATGAATACTCAGAGCAGAGTATTCATAAAAGCAGTGTGACAAACTGCAAATGATTGTCTGGAATTGCAAAGAGCAGATAAGGCGGATAAATGGGAATATGCAGATAGGCATTTTGGATGGCTACGGTTGCCATGTATTCCTCTTGTCCCAAAGAGGCAGTTATGACCTTGTGACTTCCATGTAAAATTTTGGAATTTGAAAGAATTTGCTGGAGGATGTTTAGTCCAGTATAGGACACATAACCCCGGGCTTTGGTACCGCAAACAGGTTTGAATAAGTCTCTGAACTTGTCTTGTAGAGGAACTGGCACAACTACTCCCTGGGACAAGAGATGGTTCAGGGAATTTTGCATATGTGACTGTCCTGAAACAGTCTTTGGTTCCCTCCTGTTACATCATTTGTGAATTGATCAAGTGCCTCCCCAAACAGACGTTTTTCTTGGAAAGGCATACTGTACATGTGAGGTGTTTTTTTCAGGAGTCTTTAACGGTTTAGTCTTTTATCCTCAAAATTCTGTGCATGTTAAGAGAGATTAAGGGCCAATTCACACTGACTTGTGCTAAAATGTATAAAAACTGGATATACATTTTCATCTATTTTAGTTGACATACATTTTTTATGCCTGTTGACATGCATTTTAGCGTGTGTTATAGAGTGCGGCATTACCACAGGATATCCTGTGCATTATGTTGATATCTGCTTGCATTCAGGTGCACTAAAACGCAGATCAAAGCACTGGTGTGAATTTGCCCTAAGGCTATTTGAGAAATTACTTTCAGGACATGTTGTAGAGTATCCACACAAAAAAAGCAGAGCAGAAAGTAGTTTCTGCAATTCATTTGCTAACACAGGATCCTGGAAAACAGGGTCATGTTGGTTGTTCATCGCCCTGGTCCAGCTAGTAAAGAGATCCCCTAAGAGCATTTCAAATTTTCTGTCTGCAGAATATTTGAAAGAAGGGACATCTTCAATAGGTACAGTTAGAAATAGGAGTAGAAGAAGAGGTGTGGCATTTTTAAGCCCTGGGTAAAGAGGTCTATATTAAAGTTGTGCTATAAATTAGGAAAATTCAGCCTTTGTCAGGTTGCTTGTTGTCTACTTGAAAGACTGGTGATAGAGCTGACTCCTGCTCCAGTGCAAGGGGCACATCATCACTCTGAGACTGAAAATTGTGTAAGCCTTCGGCACAGCAAAAGCTTGCCTTAGGTTTTGCAGTGGCTCTCTTTCACCTGGTTCCCGCCACAGCAACATGTGAAGGTATTCCCCTGTTGGGTACTCTTGGAGTATTGTGCTTCCAGCAGTAAATATTCATGTCAAATATGTGAGGGGAAATGCCTCAGTACCTTATAAGGGCTCTAGACAGCAGTGGTGGTAAAGTGCGCAATCAGTGGTGTGATGCAACACCTGGTCATCCACTGGAGACTGAGCTAAAAGTGGTTAAGTTTCAGCATCAAATTTGAAAAGTTTGGACTGTAGTGAATACAATTCAGCTATAGCTTGGTCTTTTATAATAACCTTCAGAAGCATACAGGGTGACCCTTTCTCACTTGTTCACGATGCTGGACTGTATATAAAATTCAGGCTTCACCATCTTAGTGGGTATACCTCCTTGGGGTCTTTAGACATTAGGTTTCATAGGGATAGACCACAGCCCTGAACCTGTATAGCACCCAGCAGTTGACTACATGCATTGCCAAGTGGCAAGGTGAGTGCCTATGCAGGATCCAGTGCTTGGAGCAAGATTACAGGCCAACCCCACTGTGTGGGGTCTGGGTAGGCTTCTAAGGTTTACTGAGATTACGCCAATTCGGATACACAGCTTTTATTTGTGGAATTAGAAGGTAGTAAGAAGCTGATTGATGAAGATAAAATAGTAAATAAAAATAGAAAATAACTAGATAAGCTAAGAGTGACTTTTTTAATGAAGGAGAAGAGATCCATTACCTTCGAACACTAGCACAAAACTGAGGATTCATAAATCGGGGTAGGGTTACAGAGGAGGCACCGGGGGGTTTGTCATCAAAAGCCATACCAGTGTCCAGTCACCTGAAGGTACAAGCCTATAATCCAGGGTCTACGAATACTTTAGAAAACACCAACACTCTGAGCTGCACTTGTTAGATCTCATGCAATCTTGATTGGATAGTAAATGGGGGACTTACAATAATTGGAAATCATCATCAGCATGTGGATCTACAAAACTGCATATATGTGATCAAACCATCAACAATTTGTATGTAATGGTATATACATTTAAAAATAAATACATATTATATATATATATATACTGTATATATACACATATACACACACACACACACACACACACTAATCCCAAAGGTAATGTTGTAATTAGTTTGTTGCCAATATTGCTGGCTGGGGAAGGCTGACTTGTTAGTGGTCTGGGAACCCAAGTACTACAAAAAAGAAAAGGGATGGGGGAGAGATCAGACCGGATCTGTTGGAGAGCTGCCTAAGGAGCTGTCGAATGTCCAGGGTGCTGTGACCAATCAGAGCACATTTCACAGGCCAAATCACACCTCCTTCCTTAGTCATCAGAGAGGCTGATGAAGAAGGTGTGATTTGGCATCTGAAAAATGTTCTGATTGGTCACAGCACCCTGGACATTTGAAAGCTCCTTGGACAGCTCCAGCTGGGGCTCCCTGGGCCAGCTTGCTTGGATCCCTGCTTCGGCTTCACAGCACTACTGACAGTGGAACTGATATGGACTGGAATCTGGAATGATGTCACCATTTGGAGCTTGATTCAATGCTCATTACAAGCGATATCTGGGCAGCACAGTGGCAAAATGGTTAGCACTTCCGCCTGGCAGTACTAGGGTCGTTGGTTCGAATCCCAGCCACAGCACCACCTGTCTAGAGTTTGCATGTTCTTACTGTGCTTGCGTGGGTTTCCTCCGGGTACTCCGGTTTCCTCCCACACTCCAAAGACATGCTTGTAGGTTAGTTGGATCCTGTCTAAATTGGCCCTAGTATGTGTATGTATGAATGTGAGTTAGGGACCTTACATTGTACGCCCCTTGAGGGTTAGGGACTGATGTGAATGTACAATAAATATATGTGTAAAGCGCTGCGTAAATTGACGGTGCTATATAAGTACCTGAGATAAATAAATAATATCTGTGAGTGCATAAATATTGCATTTTAACCTTTTTTTAATAAAACAAATTTGCTATACTAGTGGCAGCTTGGCGTCTCTCTCCCTATCCCTTTTCTCTATGAATGGTTTTGCCTGTGTCCTGTACTGTATGATTAAAATAAGGATTTTTTTTTTCTGTCATTGCATCCCCATCAGAGAGAATCTCCCTTGCCTTCTGCTTTGGTGCTGATATTGTTACTAGGAAAAGAAATGATGGTAAATCCCCTAAATGGTGCCTCAAGCAGATAAAGTCCAACAGTGGTTCTAAACCCTTACTACTCTTCCTAAAACTAACCTTTGCCTGTAGATACACTTAATGTTTGCCTGTGGAAAAGAATTAGGTTCCTGCTAAATTTGAAGACTACCTTTTGAAGAGGTTACAATTAGAGTCCAACAACAGACTAAACTTCTTTTTAGCATGTCTGCTTTAAATTGTTGTCACACTATTTGCTGTTACAGTTGTGGACTTCTCCAATGTTTGAACAGGAAGTATCAGACAGCAGAGTAATCCTTCCACCCAATTCAAAACTAATAAAGGAAAAAAAGTGTTGATTGGAAAAGTCTAAAGTCATCTGTTGATCCATTTTCATATACCATGTCAAAGGAGCCATGTAAGATAAACCTTGTTTTATATTGCAGTTTGAATGTTTATAACTGTCAGCTCACTATCTTATTACAAACAGCTATTGGTAGTCATTTACTGAAAATATACAAAACCGAAAATCAAGCTGCATCTATTTCTATAAGCAGAAGGAACCCTTTACATATTTAATAATGGCAATTTTTAATTTGTTTCCTGCATGGTAAAATACAAGAATACATTCACATGGGAAAAATTGATATATAGTCATGTGAAAAATTAAGCCCAACTCAAATTGTTGACTTTTTCAACATACTTGAACATGTGAACATTAGATTTTATTCAAACAATACCTACTTGAATAAGAACACAAGAAAACATTGCCTTTTCAATCATTTATTCAACAAAAATATCAACAGATGCACTGCAGAAAAAGTACACCCTTGGCATCCAAACCGCTCACCGGTCTCTGCCATCGACTCTTTTTGTGATTGCAAGATGTTTGTGGTTTTCCTTGCACTTTCTTGGACTGCCCCTTTCAAAACACCACCATAAAATTTAAATGGGAATCAAATCTGGATTTTGGGCAGTCCATAACTTTTCATTTATTCAGTTTACTTCAGATCATTATTGTGCTAAATAACTATTTCTGTTTACATTTATTCGATGCATTGTTCCAGAAGGCCTGCTCTTTGCCTACATATGTGTAATGGCAACCTATAATGTTGCTCTACCGCTGTTTGTAGACAGCAAAGGCTTTTTTTTTAAACACACAACTAAAGAAGGTTGAATTGGTGCAATGCCTTTTGGAATAGAGCTGCATGTACTTTGAGCCCAACTGTTGCAAGAACTACCTGAACATCCAGCAATTACATTTTGGTCAGCTTTTTGAGTGAATTTACTGGGCTAGCCAGTCCTGGACAAAAGTAGCAGTTGTTAGAAATTGATGCCGCTGTAAGATTTTTTCTTACAGTGGAATAATTATTTTCAAATAATGTGACAACCTTCTGAAGTTACCTGTCAAGACAAACAAGCCTTCACAATTTTCTTTTAGGGTCATAGAAAGCTCTGCTGATCTTGGCAATATGGCACCATACACATCAAAAGCAAAGAAAACACCAGACCCAAATGTGAGAGGTTTAAATCAGACAGGTTCTACTTGCATACTATTTAATGGGGTTCTAATCATTAGGACCTAATCTGAAACCCCTATTTCTGGCAGTTACCTGGTCCTACCTCCACTGGGATCACCTAAATGATTCCAGCCAAAGTTGTTCCCCCACACCCCCCCTCCAACCCCCTCCCCAGGACACATCAAAGATCCCAGGAGGTTATGGGTCCATTCACAATGCGCAAAGTATTTGCAGCTGCTAACTTTTACTTTTTTGTTAAGTGAAGATCTTCTTTGAGTTCATGGATTTGAAGAGGTTGTAAATGTAAGCGTATACCTTATTTTTCCATACCATAAAAATGCATTTTTTGTTAATTTTGATCATTAAAAAAAAATGCCATGTCAATTTTATACATCCTTTGTTCCGGTATATCACCTTCATCTGTAAGCACTATCTGAATCAAAATCTAATGTTTGCCTGTTCAAATGCGTTGAAAGTCAACACTTTCAATGGGTATACTGCTTCATATGACTGTATTTCTAGTATATATTGAAAGAATATTTATAATCAGGAGTTGGCTAGTGGCTGACAGAATAACAAAGACCTGGTAAAGTGACATTTAAGAAGCCACCGTGCCCTATTTCTGTCTTTCTTCATACACTGAAGAAATAAAATGCTCAGGGCATTTTTTTTTTATATTAAATGAAGGTCATCTTACTGTATCCAGTTTCAAGCAGTTCGCTTGTAACTTTTGTTTGCACTTGTCTTATGTTATTGCCTCTACAATATAGATAAATCAGAAACATAAAGTCAGCTTTAGAACAGGTAAATCTCGACAGCTTCAACTGTGTCTGATCATATTGTAAAACTGCACATTTACTGGCACCAACTTATCATGCAATCTGTCAACTTTTCAAACAGAAAGCATCTGCCACACGCCTTAGAAAAATAGCTCAGGGATATCTACATATCAGAAAAGAAAAGGAAACCTGTTTAATCTGTCCTCCTTATACAAGCAAATAATATATGGGGACAATACTTCATTCTGCTGTTCACAAAGAGCAGGAGGATTCAGCGCTGACTAGGCATGGTTTTAAGTTGCACTCTTGTGCAGTACTTGAAAGGAAGACTATTATCTTACTCCTTTTACCCAGAAGCATGAGTAGCAGACCTAATGCCTGCTTCCAGTGTCTGTTGATGTGGATTATCTTTGTCAGTGCTTCGTCATAATCACCTATTGGAAGTTAAGTTGCATAAAAGACTATGTATTTGGGAGCATGCCAGACTGAAATACAGGGCATGGTAATGCTACTCTCATAACAGCAGCTGTTTCTACTTACCTGATGTGCGACAGGTGTCAGACAATAGGTCTGGAATAGGCCTGCACCTGCTGCCTGCAAGTCCTACACAGGTACACTAGCAGGAATGACCTTTGTTTGCCTATCACCAGAGCAGATGTTCAGTGGAGAGCTGAGCACTGACACGCCTGTGCCTTTCTGCCTGGCATTTGTGCCTCACTTAGTAGACAGCAAACTGATCTGAAGGAAGAAAGCACACCACAGATACGCTGCCTTGTCAGGAAGCCCTGCGTGTCTCTCTTCAAAAGCGTAAGCTTCACTGTCAGGTCAGGGCTGCTTGCTAGGTTGGGATCTCTGTTCAGACATCTCTCTGAAATCCTGGCCTCGACACAATTTCCAAAACTCTTACACCCCGGTCACACCAAACCCGACTTTGAAATCGTGCAACTTACAGTGAAGTCGCTCGATTTCAAAGTGGGGTGACATGCCGATTTCAGGTGTGATTTGTAGGACATCTGACACAGATGTCTATGCAAGTTGCACCAAAAGTAGTGCATGAACTACTTTAGAAATTGGTGCGGCTCTGACCAAGTTGGAAACGCACTGATATGACCACTAAAACTGCAGACAATAGGGTGCAACTTGGCATGCGATATGCAAATCGCATCCAGTGTGACCAGGGACTTAAGCTCTTCAGTAGTTACAGATCAAGAAAACATGGTAAAACTAACAGCAGCAACAGGGGATCTGTTATCTGGAATGATTTGGGACCAATTCACACCAGTGTGATATGCATTGTAGCATGCTGTAAAATGTAGATCAATGAAAGGACATCAGAAAAACAACAATTTCCATAATGTGCGTGTCCTATTCACACCATAATGCTGAACGTGCATGTAAACAGACATAGAAATGTCAATGGAGCAAAAAATTTAGGTCAATGGTCATCAGCGTGCATTAACCGCTTCCCGTGCGACCCATGTAAATAAACAGGACGGGAGCAGTGCAGGGGCAGGTGGTCGTTTATAAAGGGCCTCCCCACCCCCTGCTTGTGTACGCTCCCTGGGAGAGCGCAGCACTGTGATCCGGTGCCGTTGTGTCCTCCAGACACAGTGGAACACCAATTGTTGTAGGGGACCTCTGTGTGACGTCCCGATCATGTGATCAGGAGTACGTAAGATGTCACTTCTGACATAATTGCTAACTACGTGTGAAATCTGTGAATGATCACAGAGGTCACATGGTACAAGGCTATTCACAACAGCCTTGTACCATGTGATAAGCTGTGACCAATCACAGCTCTCACAGTATTTCTCAATAGCTGCAAGAATGCAGACAGAGAGAAGGAGAAATTATTCCTTTTACAGCCTTTATAGGTGTAAAAGCAATCAGTGTAAAAAAAAAAAAATCTTCATAACCCCCCACAAGTAGTACAGTGTCACTATGGTGAAACTGTACTGCTAGGGTGAAAGTATGTACAAAAATAAATATAAAAAAAAAAAATGTAAAAAAATTTGTAAAAAATATAATTTTAACTAATTTAGATTATTTTATTTTTTTCACTAAAAAGATAACTGAATAAATTTTGGCCAAGGTCTATGAAGATTATTTATTTGCAAAATTTTATAAGAAAAACACTTTTTTGAAAAAAGTTTGGACTTTTTCATTTATATAGCAAAAAAAAAAAATCCCAGTGGTGAATAAATACCACCAAAATAAAGTTTTAGCTGTCTCAAAAAAATGCTACAAAATTTATATATATATATATATATATATATATATATATATATATATATATATATATATATGTACAATGTTGCATGACTGCGGAATTGTCATTCAAAGTGTGATGGCGCTGAAAGCTGAAAACTGGTCTGGACAGGAAGGGGGTAAAAGTGTCCAGACCTGAAGTGGTTAAAACGCAACTTAAATGGATGGAAATGTACACACATTTCCATACATTTTATCACAAGTCAGTGTGAATTGGTCCTTACGTATTAAAAAATATATAGAACATATGTGTGTTTTTGCAGTATCCTTTACATGCAATTGTTTATCTGTACTTCTTACTGTGATGGGCATTTGGGGGCTTAAGATCATGCATGTCACACAACTCTGGTGCAAGACTGACCCCCTCCCACTGTAACCTTCCCAAAACGGACATCACAAACCTACAAAACAAAAACAGTTTACTAATAGAAAATACTGTTTTTTAGATATTGGTTATACGGTATAGGTATATTGATTTTCCACAGGCCTCTGACAGTTTTTAGACCTTTTGAATCTTTAAAGTGAATCCAAAGTAGTTTTTGTATTCACCTTTTTTTTTTTTGTAGAATTACACGGCATCTGAGCAGCACAAACCAGAAATGCTATTTAACTAATTTTTAACATTCAAAGGAAACTCACCCATCCATCCATATCTCCATGCTTTATTTTGCTGGGAAATCACTTTGAAAAACACCCTCTAGCATTTCTGGCCGTGGCCATCTTGAGTAAGGGCAGATGATTCATGTAGCATTTACTTCCTGGAATCCATCTGTCCTTAGCTCAGGCATGCAAGCAGGAGAGGATTTGCTTTGCTGAGAAGGACCCTCCTCCCCTACTGAAGACTGCAGAAGAAATGTTTACCAAAAAAAAAGTTTAACCCCTTCACACCTATGGGTAAAACAAATCTAAAATGCCTAAGCACAATTCTGCAACACTGACATGCGTTAGTAAAACCGTACATATCACAACTACTTTGTACATCCAGGTGGATTATACCTTGATTTTTTCAGAACAAATTGGGATTTCATTTGGTGGTAAATGGTAATGGATATCTCCCGATTTTTTTTTATTATCAAAGGAAAACTGTCCCAAAATAGTAATAAAAAATATTTTTTTTCATTTAGCTGTGTGTTTCTTGTTACGACCATAACCTACCACCAAAAAACAACCCAAAATAAATTCTCCAGCTCTTGATGACCGCAGCGATACCATATATGTGTATGTTATTTGTACCTGTACTACAGCTCAGAAACAATAGTGCACATCTTGCTTTGTTTTTTTACCTAAAACACACGGACATTGACATCAATTTTTTTTTTTTAAATCCTGACCTTTGACCCTGACCTTGACCCAAACACTAACCCTGGCACTGAACTAGATCAAACCTTGATCTATGTATTTTTCTTTATTTTTTCTTTTTTAATATTTATCTTTTTTTTTTTTTACAAACATTTTTTTTCTCTCTATGCCAGGAGTTAGAGAGATATAATGTATCTCTTTTCTCCATTCATAGAGAGAAAAAAACAAGGGGGCCGGGCTGCACAGTGACTGATCACTGTGGTAGCCAATCAGAGGCTATCACAGCAATCATATGACCTGAAATCGGGAGTCCTGGGTCCCGATCGTTAGAACGGGACCCGGGGCTCTCAGTGACACTACGTTCTTTGTGCATGGGAGCGCGCCAAACTGCGCCCCCCCAACACAAAGACCGGTACGCAAATATGCGGCCCCACGGAAAAAAGCCCAGTTCTGTGAGGCTGCATATTTGTGTGATGTCAGCGTCAAGGGGTTAAAACAAGTAAATAAGATACACTTTCCTATCTATTTACTAATGCTAGCAGCATAAGGATTAAAAATAGTCCATGTTGACCGAGAGCGTGTAGTTCCGCTTTAAGTCATGTAAATGTGAAATACTCCAAGATAGCAGGCTCCACACAGAGACCTAGTGCAGAAAGTGGCTTGGTAAGCCATTAATATGGGAATGATCACCTGCACAGAGACCACAGGCAATACTGGTGAGTAGTCCTTTGCTGTCTGCCCCACATTTCTGGACACAACATCCAGAGTCAAGTTCCTTAAAGTGATATTAACGTCTAAATTTTTTAAACGCTTTCTGCAGCTGATTTAATCCATTACGGACTATGTAGCTTCTTTATCTTTTAAACCTTTCCTGTGTTTCGGTTTAAGCTGGTGACATGAATACTGCCCCGGGTTCTCTGTTTCAGGGTGGCTCTTTTTTCTTGCAGCATGATATGGAGCCACCCTTGTATGCAGGGACTAGAGTTATGTCTTCCTACACTGTGTGCATCAGCAGAAACACACAGCCCCATAGCCTAGGATGGCAAGGAACTACCCTGCCCCCCTCCTTTTCCAAGTTGACAGACTGGATGGAGACTGTTAATGGTTTCCTGTTAAGACTGGAAGTTCAGGGAAGCACTGCTGAGACAGCAGGAGCCAGCAGCATTGAAAGTTGTAAACTGCAAGTGCTGAGGTAAGAATTTTAACAAATAATTTACTGTGGAATGTTTATTTTACTGTGTTAAAGTGGAATTCCACCTTAAACCTAACAAGGCTTAATGTCTCCTCCTAACACCTTTGCTGACTAACCTGTGTAAAAAAAGATAAGTATACTTACCTTTTTCTTTTGAGTCTTCTCTGGACCAATCATGTCTGTCTGTGTCAGTCAACAGCAGCTGCAGGGGAGAGGAAAGAGTGCTTGACAATGGCTGGTACTATCTGGGAAGGGTTATGACACCCATAGGCTCCTATGGCACATCCATTGCTATCGCTCCCTCCTCTCCCTTGCAACTGCTACTGGCTGTCACAGGGGACCCGGATCATGTGACCAGACTGGAGTGGGCTGAAAAAACTTTTTATATATATATATATATATATATAATTTTTTTTTTTTTTCACAGGTTAGCCAGAATAGGGCTAAGACTAGTTAGGGTTAAACTGGCTTTATACTACATTAAGGAATAACTCCCTGGGAAATACAATTTTAATAAACTGTTCTTTCTCCCCCCTCAATTAGGACTAACTTTACTCCTTTACTGGGCCATGATGAAGCCATTTGCTAGCTGGTGGGACACAGGTGTATAGAAATGGATCACTAATATCCTTTATTGTTGTATTTGTGACATTTAATTTAATTTTTCTGTTGCAAAACCCTGCTAACCTGTCTCTGTAGACATCCAGTGGACCAGATAAACAAATTGTATAATGCAACATATTTGTTACCTCCAGGTAAGAGTACTACCTGTAAGTGTTGCAAAGGTTGCCATCTATATTCTAACTGCAACCCTGGTTGAAATGCAGGCACATAAATGCAAATACTAAATAAACATTGCAGTTATACACACTAGGATATGACAAGTGCACCAATATCATAAGTTATACCTCGTGGGTAAAGAATCTAGCTTTGTAAACCTGTGCACTGTCAGCCAGCCTAAAAGAGATCATAGAATTTTGTCACACTATGTCAACTATAGGTGATGGCAACTTCTGACAGGTTTAGTACAAAATCATTATGAATGATATAATAAGAATTTTGTAATGTCACAATAATCCAACCTCCCTCCACTACCATGGAATGCTTTGCCATGGCATCATTTGTGGATAGCCCCCATATTTACCAATCCCCAGTGGTAACATTTGGGCCATAAAGTTATTCAAAATCATTTGCTAACACAAAACTAAATAAATAAGGGATGTTATTTTACATTTGCATATATTGTGGCTTTCATAAAAAGCATTGAAAACCTGTGAGTTGTTTAAACATTCTGTTGGTCTCCATGCTGCAGGTGAATGGAACTGCTGAAAATGTCTGAAACAAAGGTGGCAAGTGATGGGATAGCTGTGATCAGCAAGCAGAAGTACAATCTTAACCCCTTGACGCCGACCGTAAGCAAATATGCAGTCTCTCAGCGGTTGGGCTTTGACGCCGAGTGGCCGCATATTTGCGTACCATTTGAAACCACATGTGCTGAGAGCGCACGCCCTGCCTCCCACCCTAAAACCCCGCCCTGCCTCTCGGCATCTGAAATTCCTTAAAGGGCCAGGAGGTGCCAGCGTGAAGAGGTTAATTTGGGATGCCAACAAGTTTTTTTTGTTTACACAAAAATTTTTATTATGTACAAATATAGCACATAATTAGTCCATCTGCTGCTCTATAGAAATGCTCTTAGACGTGTAAAGGTCAGCATATAGAAGTAAATCCAAAATAATCCCTGGAGTGTAATTCAGACAATATAAACCTACAGCTCCTCAGTAAAATTAAGGGGAGAACCAATCAGCATGCGAAAAGGAAACAGAGTAAAAAGGGTCCAGGGATTAAAAATATAGTAGCAAATGTATTTACCAAACAATAGCATCACGTATATAGATAAAAACTGTGTGTGTGGCTCATGATGCAGAGAGGAAGATGACAGCATAGCCTGAAGGATCACAGAACTCTAGGATGGCGCTGAACTTGCCAAGGAGGATAACCACCAGCAGCGTCCACAGCCGCTTCTCCCAGTGTTTCCACACATGCGAGGCAGTCACCAGAGTCTTCCTCTCTGCTCCAAGAGCAGCACACAGTTTTTGGGTTTTTTTTTTTTATCTCATGATTTTTAGATATAATTGCACATATACAAGCAGTCCCTGGGTTATGAACAAGACAGGTTCTGTAGGTTTGTTCTTAAGTTGAATTTGTATCTAATTTGGAACAGTTACGTTTTTTAAATGTAACTCCAGCCTAAAAAATATATTAAGTTTTGGATAGCATAGGGAAGGGTTAACTAGCCATGCAGTGATGTAGGATTGCTGACATGTTTGCCAGACAGTAGGTGGCAGCATGTGATGAGCAGCAAGATGGACCCCTTGCGGTTTCCGGAACCAGCTTGACATCAGGCTGCCTCCGTTCTTAAGTACGAGTGGCATGCAAGTCGGATGTTTGTAACTCAGGGACTGCCTGTAGTGGTTTCTTTTGGAAACCACATACTGCGTTGTCCAACAAAGGCAAATTCAAATAGGGATGCAAGCAAAAGAATAATTGGGATAACATTCTGTCATTTATGAATATTTATCCAACCACACATTTCTACATAAAATTTATATTACTTTATGGGTTACGAAGATGCTTCTATCACCAAGCATTGATAAAACATTTCTGAAAATGATATAAAATGATAATTACAGGACAACTGATCTGCTCAGCTAATGCCTCATGCAAAGCCTACCAACATTAACTGGCCTTCAAACCCACAAAAGCTCTAAAATGCCATTGTAGTTTTTAGAGGACTTTTAAGTTTGCAATGCTGGATTGTGAGAGAGAAGAGAACAAAAAGCTGTTTGTTAAATTTACGTTGCACAAGTTCTCTGTGCTGCTGCATAGCCATTGTATGGCTATGTATTGCTGTACGCCTTTTTACCTTTCAATCCCCTTACAAACACCATGCTTAGTTTTACTTCAGAGACATTTATACATGTCAAGATTGGTAAAGACATTTTAATTGACTCTAAATGGTCACAACAGATGAGAATATTAGCTAATTATCTGGCAAACTGGGTACAGAGTTCATCAGCTTATAGGTAATGGTATATCAAACAATAACGAAGCATTGCAATTCAGCTTTTAACATAGGCTGTAATGTACTAATATTATATCTTCCATTGTTTGACAAACTCACTAACTTAGAGGCAACACTTCAAGTCCCTGTCTTAAAATTCTGAAACCGATGCTATTGCACTGTGCACAGGAAACCTATTATGGTTGCAGTGCTCTCTGTGCACCTTTTTCCCTAATCAAAATAAATTCCTAGAGTGCACAGATTCTCTCAATGGAAACTACTACTCCAAGAATGCATGAAACCATTTCAGTAGAACACTATAGTCGGACCTAAATGTACATGAAAGCTTGCAAAAAAAAATAATATATATATAATTTTTTTTTTTTTTTTTTTTAAGTAAAGCAAACATGTTTTACTTACCTGCTTGGTGTAATGATCTTGCACAGAGCAGCCCCGATCCTCCTTTTCTGGGGCAAGTGCCGCCATTGAAAGCCGCTTTCTACGGGGGCACCTGTGAAGGCTAGTGCAGTCAATAACTCCCACTGTTATGAACCAGCCCAGTGAGGAGGGAGACAACAGTGAGAGCGCCGCTGTTCTCATGCACATTGTTGGATTGGGCTCAGGTGAGTATGGGGGGGGGGGTGCATTAAGTTAAAAAACTATATAGTATAACTAAAGGCATAATGTTTTATTCAAGTTTTGAACAGAGTGGAAATGGATTAGAACACCTGTCAGTTTTTATTGCTGTCTGTGCCCATTAGGGAGATCTAGATTTTCCCGATTACCATTGTCATTGAAAGCAAAAGAAAACCCAACATTTTGGGTTGTTCCCAGAAAAGTAATAGAGGGGAAATTTTACACTGGGGAAACTAGTTCTGGTAACCTGGGGGGCCTCAAAAATGTCTCTTAATTTTCAGGGATTTTTTCTCACTTTGTTTTGGCTATGGGACATGAAAGTGAGGGTAAAGCTCCCTTTACCCTATCCAAAATGAAAAAAGAAATTTTTTGCCTATAGTTCTATTTTAAGGCTTTAGAACCACTTTAAGGCTCCGTTCACACTAGTATTTTTGTAGATACGACCAGAGCCGCACAGAATTGCATAACAGTAGAAATTACATTCTTTTGAGTGGTCTGTTCACATTAATGAGTCAGAACATTGTGATTTTGGAAAAAGTTCCTGCACTACTTTGGTGAGATTCCAGTGCAATTTTGGCCCCATAGAATACGCAGACCTTATCAACATTCCATCCAAGCTGCACTACATAATTGCACTGAAAGTCAGATCGCAGCAGTGTAAACCTAGCCTTAGAAATGGACAACAGATACATACTGCCAATGCATATTTGTTTTACCACTTTCACCACTCTCCAGACAGCAATTCCGGTCAGGTCTGCCTGTCAGTTTTCCAGGTGCACCTTATCAGAAGGTCCATTCATCCCCATGGACAGATGGCTTCTGACTGTTGCCCGTTTACACCAGCCTACCTTTAGGTCTGCTTTAAAAAAAAAAAAAAAAAAATGGGATATGTCCTCTTCCTTTTAGGTGGAGCGGTGTAGCCAGGTGTAAACAGACAGCGGAGTCCATTTACTCCTGGCTGTCTATAGAGAAGAGTGAGTTATGTTCCAGAAACATATATTTAAGTTGCCAATCCAAGAACGAAGGCTACAAACATGTGTACCATAGTTATATATTACATGTAAATGTTTAAGACATGTCATCAGTTTTTATTTAAAGTTGTATACTGTTATAGCTCTTCCAACTTCACTTGAATAGAGATTATAACTGCTTCACTTTAGTTGATGCACATCATTAACGCACATCACAAGATCAGAGTCTGATCAAAATGCCAAGAAGGAAGACTTGTCACAATTCTACAGCATACCAGCAATAAAAAAACATCCATCTTGCTAAGGATCAAGTCATTACAACCCATCTTCCTCTATGAGGCAGCATTATCTAAGCTGTAATATTAACTTCTTTGACATTTGCTGACTCTATGTAAGCCATACTGTAATAGTGGGCAGAACTGGAAATTGATCAGAAATGTTGAAAAAATCCCAGAGACAAATCATCAGGGTTTGTATTACCCAGATGATGGTTAGTAGATAAAGCTAACCTCTCTCTTTCACCCTTTTGATGTACATGGACTAATAGAATTAAATACAAAGGATATCATTCAGTAGTGTTCTATATCTTCAGGTGGTTGAAAGCTAGTTATATCATTCCAAATTTTAAAAAAAGTGAAGCAAAAAGTGAATGACAGAAAAAACTATTTGTATTTATGTTTTAATTACATTTTGCTTTAGCACTAGGAGACATGGCACACTGGGGAAAATTCAATAAAAAGTATCACATGTGTTATGTCGGTCATGTGACCACATATCGCATAAAATACTGAAAAAGTCAATGCCCTATTGCTAGTATGCTGTATTTCTGGCAAATAGCAAAAACGCTTTGTAAATACAGCATATACATATAGACCTTAAAGTCAATTCACAAAAGGAAATAAATAAATGCATGTGGTAATTAAACAGTGATCGAGGCATGCGGTGTCTACTAGTAACTGTAAGTAACTGTCATTGTTGTTAACCAGTTGCTGCCTGGCCTACAGCCAGATGGCGGCTGGGTGAGCAGCTTGTCCCTGCGGGTGGACACCATATGGCGTCCTTTCAGGCATGCGCAGTGCGCCTGCCCGCAGGGCCGCTCTGCGTCGCAATCTGTCACCGGCCGTGTACCTCAGCTGATGACAGACCTGTGTACCAGCCCCGTTGCCAGTACCATGTGACATGCTGTGACCAATCACAGCAGGTCACATTACAGTTGTATAGAATGGATGGCTTCCTTTCATGCCATCCATTCTATGCAAGTGTGTCTAGCTGTGAATGGTCACAGCGATCACATGCACAAGCTGGGCCAATCACAGCCCAGCTGTGTCATGTGATTAGCTGTGGCCAAATTACAGCTAAGCACAAAAAAAAAACCTGAATGAATCGATATCATTCAGGTAAATCTTTGCTATAAGCAAACTGTGTAAAAAAAAAAAAAAAAAAAAATACTGATCTCTTCCCCAAAGTAGTACAATGTTACTATGGTAACTTTATACTACTTTGGTCATAGTGAAATATGAAAAATAAATCTTAAAAAAAAGAAAAAATGTAATAAAAAATTAAAACAAATACAATTACATTTTTTTTTTAAAAAAATATTTTTTTTTTTTCGTACTTTCACCAGTCAGTGTCCCTGATCACCACCATGCCAGTTATATGATGATGCTGTACTGCACTGGTGACAGTATGTAAAAAAAGAAAAAATAGTGAAAATAATGTTTTTCATTTTTTTATTTTCCGAAAAATTATGACAAAAACATTACTTCAAAAAACTCGCCATGCCTGTTATGAAATACGTCGGACTGTCTACTTTGCAAAAAGGGGTCATTTGGGGGATATCTGTACTGTTCTGACATTCTTGGACCTCAAGAAATTAGATTGGCTGTCAGTACTTCAGGATTGATCAATTTTCAGATATATCCCATAGTTTGTGAACTCTATAACTTTCCTAGAAACTAAATAATACATCCTAATTTGGGTTATTTTCACCAAAGACATGTAGCAGAATACATCTCAGCCTAAATTTATGAAGAACAATTATTTATTTGCAAACTTTTATAACAGAAACAAAGAAAAACGTGTTTTTTTTTTCAAAATGTTTGGCCTTTTTTTGTTAATTTAGCAAAAAATAAAAGCCCCAGTATTGATTAAATACCATCAAAAGAAAGTTATAGTTGTGTGAAGAAAATGATAAAATTTTAAGTTTGGGTACAGAGTTGTATAACCGCACAATTGTCATTCAAAGTGTGAGAGCGCTGAAACCTGACAAATGGCCTGGGCAAGAAGGGGGTAAAAGTGCCGTGTATGGAAGCAGTTAAGGAGTAAATGTGCGCCACGTCCTTAACCTATGAATCATCAATTGACAGCTGAATGTAAAAAGAAAAAAAAATTGCCAGCAATTAAAAAATAAGCAAAGAAATGGAGTGGGGTCCACCCCATCCATACCAAGTCCTTCTGGTCTGGTATGGATTTTGAGGGGAACCCCCTTCTGAACCGTACTAGGTCACATGTCCTGAACACAGGGCACCTTGTCCCAATAGTGATGGGGGCAAGGGCCTCTTCCCCACAACCCTGGCAGGTGGTTGTGGGGGTGGTTGTAAATGAATATGGGACACATGGTACCGCTAGTCATTCACCAAAAAAAAAGGGTACAGTAGTGTGAAAAAAACAGAAGCAGTCCTGTATAAAAAAAACAAAAAATAAAAAAATGTCCCCTGGTGTAGATCCATCGTCAATCATGATGCCTGCCACCACCATCAACCCAGAAAAAGAAAGAAGAAAAGGCTCCGCTCTCAACGAAGGCTCCCGCTCTCTGCCGCCTGACAGTTCTTAAACAACCTTCCCCCTTGTAACGTCCTCAACTGGGACAGTGACTGAGGAATGACCATCGGGTTCTTATTAAGGCACTTTTCTTTCAATTGCTCAATTTGGCAAGGCAACAAGCTTTTGGAAGAGTCCTAGTTGTGCCAAACTTCTTCAATTTGAGAATTTTGGAGGTCACAGTGCTCTTGGAAACCTTCAGTGCAGCAGAAATAGCTTTGAAGGCTTTTCCAGATCTGTGCCTTGTAATAATCCTGTCTCTGAGCTCTGCAGACAGTTTCTTTGACCTCATGGCTTTTGCGCTGATACAGTATGTTTTGTCAGCTGTGAGGCCTTTTATAGAGAGGTGTGTGCCTTTCCAAATCATGGCCAATCAATTTAATTTACCACAGGTGGACTCCAGTCAAGGTGTGGAAACATCTCAGCAACAATCAAGAGAATAGAGTGGCACCTTACGTTAAGTATTGTTGCAAAGGGTCTGTATAATTATGCCATGGTGATAATTCAGTTTTTCCTTCTGAATAAATTCACAGACATTTCGAAAATTCTGTTTTTGCTTTGTCATTATAGTCCGAGTGTAGATTAATGAGAAATAAATTTAATTTAAACAACTGTATTATCAGGCTGCAAAATTGAAAAAAGTGAAGGGGGTCTGAATACTTTATGAATGCACAGTATGTTATCATCTACTCAAAAACTCAGAATCAGACATTCTGAATCTATACCCAAATCCCATTTATCACCTCTTAGTAAAACCCTAGTCGTACATATAGGACTTTCCAAATCACAGGCTGAAACTGTAAACTGTGCATGCAAACACAGACACCTGGAAAGTTATTTATTAGGCTAAGCACATAGTTTTTCCATACAAACTGAACAGAGTGTATTGAACAAAAAAAGGCAGCCTAAAACAAAATTTAAAATGTCTTTAATAATATCCCATTTAAAGATATAATTGATCATGCATTCAATTACTCAATACCTCCTCTCCCTGGTGCTGCAAGTGCCAAAGATATATTGGCAATTACTGTCATGTTAATTACAAACCAGTCCTGCAACTTTTTCAAACAAAGCCTAAGCAATGCTTTAGGAAAGAGGGGTATAAGCTAAAGCAGCTGTTGAAAATGAACAGCATATTCATTACTGGCTGATGGAGGACTTGTTAAAGCAATGCTTCAAGCGTCATTTCTATCAACACAAAGTTCCAGCTGTTATCAAGACTAGTTAGAATGAGGATTGTTGGGAAAATGTTATTTTAAAGTAGCACAATTAAACTAGTAGTGATATTGAACTTTTCACAAACATGGGTAAATCAACAGAGCATCTGATGACAAAAATGCATATTACTATTGGTGAAAACTACATGTCGAAATACATTCTGTAGATTGAGAGATAAAGGCAGCTTTGTTTTTATGTCAGTTTCACTTTTCCTGTAAAAGTCAATCTTAATCTTGCTCTTTCACACCTCCTAGGTCTCCTGGTGGTCCTGTACATTTTGCTGCAAATTTAACATCTGTGGGGCAAAGAAAGCCCTGTGCATACAGCATTTATTCTACCAAATCTTTTTCTCCTATAAACTACTGATTAAGATTTTTGTACTTCTAGTAAAATCTATTTCTTGTAGTCCAATGGTTAGGAATAGCTAAATGGCCCCTGAGATTGGTAAAAAAAAAAGTAAAACAAAACCCAGGAATACCAACTAGGAAGCCATAAGATGCATGAAAGGTATGAAGGTATATTGCAACCCCAGACTGGTCTACATGAGCCCCAGAAGAACAAGAGGATGAGCCAAGACCCATCTACTAAAATACCAAGAGGTATCTCTGGGGCCAGAGAGAGGAAGTCTGCAGGAACTGCTTCACCATAATCCAGAAAATAATTTTATGAATCATCTGAACCTCCCTGTTCCAGTAGCTTCCACCACTATGGAGCAGGGGGAATGGACCTTGGTTTAAGACAGAACAGAGGAAAGGATCTGGAGAACTTCCTCAAGAGGCTGTGGATCAACCACTGAAAGAGGACCTGTCTCCAGGCGGTTAAGTCCCATGAAGGCTATTGGATGTACTCTGTCCCCAAAAAGGGGTACCTGCAACAATTACGTATGTTCCCAGTTGTGCAAACATCTCCCTTCAGTGTGGAATCTAGTGGATGAGGAGAGCCACATGGCAATGCATTGCTTTGAAAGAATACAGTGTTGTTGACATGCTGGGAGGTACCAAGTACCAGAAGATGTTCAACAGTATCCGAAGATATGGAATTCTCCCACCTGTAAGAGTTGCCCATCCAGATGGTTGATTAGGGAATACCTCCAGTGGAGCTAATGTGCTCTCCCGGCAGGGGGGGAAGCTGTCTTTTTCAGAGAACACAGTGATTATCACAGGAAAAATCCAACAGGCTGGTTGCACCCAAGTCGTACAACACTCAAATTGGGTACAAGCAGCCTGCCCATAAATGGTTCGATTCTTGTTTTGTCCCTGCTGCACTAGCCAAGATTCAAGCCATCTATGGCCGGCTCTGTCAGTAATGTATTACTAAAGGTTAAGACACTTTGCCTAGAAATTTATGCCTATAATCACGTTTAACTGTTTAACGCTTAAGCATAAACATGATTTCTTGACCATGCAAAGCATTTAATTTTTGCACCCAGTGGCAGGTATATAGGTGGGTTTATGCTTGTGTTTTTGCATAGTTAGTTTGCATGTTAAAGTGGAACTTAAATCTGGGAACCAGAAACAGTAAAGGCCATTTAAATAATTTTAATATGCAAAGTAAACTCATCCATCCCTGTCTCAATGCTTAATTTTGTTGAGAATTCATTTTAAATTCAACCCCTAGTATTTCTAGCCATGGGCAATCTTGAGTCAGATAACTCATGTAGCATTTACTTCCTAGAATACAATCCCCCCCCCCCCTTGTAAAAAAAAAAAAGTTGAACACAAGTAAATATAAAATACCATCCTATCCATTTACTACATACCATAAGAATTATTTTTTGAGAGCATTTAGTTCTGCTTTATTTTAATTTACATCAGACAAATGTGCCAAATCTGAAATATATGGAGGGGTGTCAAACAAATCAAATCTTAATGTGGAACTAAACCCTCAACAGTTACATTCAAGGCATGTCTTGAATGATGACTGCTACAGTTTACTAGTGGGCTTATGCTAATGGTGGTATAACTGATTATATGTCCAGCACCATGGAAAAAGCAGATCAAACAGAGACTAAGATGGCAGTTTCCTTGGCTGTAAAAATGAGGGTTTACTTCCACTAGAACGCTTGTGATTTTTGTCAAATAAACATATAAAGTAAAAATCATCTTGTTTCCCTAGTAATCCTTCGTAACTATTCCCGAAGTTTTCATTAGGAAATAGAAGTAGACATTTAGCTGTAGCAGAAAACCTGCAGATATTGACTGCTTGCTTTGCAATTCTACAGGGACACCATATCCAGGGAGATTTTAAGTCACACAACATCAAGCAAAAAGTCTAGACAAGGGAAGGATTTCAGATCAATAATGTTTACGAGATATGGCAAGCACAGTGAGGTAAAGAAAGAAAACAAGGATCACGAATCCTGGCCCCCATTTCAGGGTAGTCATCCACCCCCCCATCCCACCTAGTACCTACTGTACCCTGTCTGAGATTTATTAAATAATGGATTATGGTAGCATCATAAATCTTAAATATCATTTGCACTTTGGAAGTAGCAAGGAATAAAAAAACTTACTAGCTGACAGAAAATGTTACTTCTCCCGCCTTGCCTTAAAATAACTGTGCAGCTCTGCAAAGTGTCAGTCTCTGTGTAGCCTTCATGAGGAAAGTAGAGATTATTTATATGAATGCTTGTATATATTAATGAAATCAAAGAAGGGACAGTTTTTCTAATGTAGCCAGTCAGTGCCTCTGCTTTTCATAGATACCACACTGAGCCACAATTACTAAAAAGAAAGTTGCAAGGAAGAGGAAGCTTTTGGCAACCTGTCACCAAACAGACCAGATTCTGCTTGAAGGTATTTTAGAGCCTGTAGTGAAGAAGGGGGTTAGGAGAGAGGAACCAGCATATGGCAGAGAAAAAGGCATTCTGACACTACAGTGCTGATATGAAGGAGCGGTAGGAGAATAGGCTATTGGAGAGGTAAGTTTATGTGGTCTTTTTTTAGCAAGAGATTAGAGAATCTTCAAGGTCTTCTTGTAGATAATCAAAACATAGGGCTGGATTTGACCTTTTCCTCTGGTAGCTAGTGGATCGTTTTGTGCCTTACTGCTTATGAAAAAAAAAATTCAGCTAGGGCATGCATCCTTAAGGCCACCGTACATGGGTTGAATTCTGAAAGAATTTTATTTCGAAATTTTTTTCTAGAATTTACGTTCAAATTTCACACCATTAGTGGGCCACATCAACAGCTGATTTTGGAATGACCATTGAATTTGAGTGATCGGGCATGTTGGAAATTTTTTTAAAAACGAACAAATTTGTAATTAATGATGGAGGAATCGTGTGAGAAATGCAATTGAAAAAGTAATGAGCATGAGCTGTGATATGGAAAGAAAAGAAAATTCTTGGCCACAAAAATCTTTTCTGTAGCAACATGAGGTGAAATTAAAGGCTTGGTTGGTCGAAATTGGAAATAAATGGTGACACCATTGGATTACAAAACACATTTACGGTTTTCTAAAAAAAATTTGTTCGGAATTCGACCCATGTATGGCCTGCATTATGTTGTCAATGGGAGAAGCCAGGTGATAAGGTGATGTGTATTCTGGCTGTCCTAACCATTAAAACCTGACTGACACAGATTCTGTAAAGATACACTGGTAATAATGTTTTTGTTCATGGTTTTCCCCAAACTCCACCTAGAATATATTATATGCCCACATGACAAGTTAGCTTAAAGGACTGCTGAATGAAGAAGCTTGGGAAACTGCAGTGGCATAATAAATATAGTGAATATCTGCTTTAAAGTGGTTATGAAGGGCAAAGGTTTTGTACTTTATTTGCATGAAGGTAAAAAACCTTCACTGTACAGCTCACCCCTCAGCCCCCTCGAATACATACCTAAGCCCGTTCTTAATCCAGCGATGTGCACGAGATCAGAGGCTCTCCCAGGTCTCTTCCTCCTCACTGGCTGAGACACAGCACTGGGAGCTATTGGCTGCTGACAATTGTCAAAGTGAGGAAGGAGCGGCGAGCAGGGCTGAGCCATGCTCTGTGTGTCTTATGGACACAGAGTTGGAAGCAAGCAAGCACAAGTGCACCCAAGGCAAGCAGCTTGCTCTGGGCACTCAGCAGGGAACCCGAGAAGAGGAGGATCGGGGCTGCCCTCTGCAAAACTATTGCACAGAGCAGGTAAGTATGACATGTTTGTTATTTTTAAAACAAAACATCTGAACCTTTAGTATCACTTTAAATTTACTCCCACAGATCAGTAAATTTGGAGTTTCTGTTGAATCCAACACTGAGACTGTAATTACAGTAAAACAAATATGTTGGCTTTTTTTCTTACTTAAGCTGCCCAAACACAGATCAAATTTTGTTCAATTTCTGCCAAGATGGCCAAAAACGGAATATCATAGGAGCTGGGAGAAAAATTGTGGACTGAACAGTGACCACAGCCAATCAGCTGAAGCCATTGTTCAGGTATTCTGACAGCCACAGGTGCTGCCTGTCAGAATTCAATAGCTGGCAGGGAAGATTTATCCATCCAAGCTGTTTGACGTGGATGTAACAATCTGTTCAATTTTGTCTTCTACACATATATAGTGCAGGTACCTGCAAAATTGTCTCAGTGAGCTTTTGTGTTTTAAAAAGAAAATAGTTCACATATATAGCACCCTGGAAAGAAATGAACCCAGTACTCCAGAACTACAAGGCAAGCATACTAACCACTATGCCTTAGCAATTGTTAAATTAGATTATTGTCAATACATCTAAGAGCGAGGCCATTCATAAAGGATCCTTGAAAACATCTATAGGAGGTAGTACCAGAAGTGAAAATGGAGTAGAGTTCATAAACATAGAAAATACAATAAAGGATCTGAGCAGAATTTAAATGAGATTACCGTTATAACAAGAGGCAAATGAACATTAGAACAGATAGTATTCAAGCAAAACACTCTCACTTATCAGCAGACCAATGAAAGGATCCATATGCAGCAATCAAGAAAGATTACAGAGGTGATGATATATGAAGAGCAGGGCTAATTAGTAACAAGGTTTGGAGCCACATAGTGAAACAAATTCAAATGTTCTAGACCAGTGCTGTGTAGATACTTAGGAGTGGTGGTGGTGGGGGGGTACATTTTCTATTCTATACACATCAAAGGACAAGATACATTAAAGAAGAAAATTTAGGAATGTGTGTATAGTTCAATAAGGACTTGACATTTTTAATACAAATAGCAAATAACACAGTCAATAGTTTCATATGCAACATCAATGGGCACATAAGCTGTAACTGTTATTTAGAGTCACTACACCCTGGTGCAGTGTTAATGAGTCCATATAAAATCAATGTTCTCTGATATTGTATCGGTGAGATATTATTTAGTTGCTGTTGTCTACCAGTCATTTATATGTCCCCTATAGTCTTACCACCACTGCACGCAAACTTGTAATTTATCTCAAATGCTTATGGCAATGTTCTAATTTGTTGTAGTCCCCATCACTGCAGTTTCCTCTAGTTTGTGGGTGTGGAAAGCAATATCAATAAAGGTGTGTGAAATATAAAAAGGAATTTATATATTGAATGCTACCATTACTTGGATAATACATTTTCATGATCGTGGTCCTTGATAAATCTGCTCTGACTCTAGGAGCCAGCTAAAAAAGTTAGGAGCCAAAACTTCAATACCCATATTTCTATGGGTGATGCTTTAAAAGCCACCTATAGGTCATAAGTTTGGCATTATGGATGAGGCCTAGTGCTAGAATTATTGCTCTCATTCTGGCATGCGCTATGCTATGTATCGTGTATCGTAATCGTTTTCATACGTAGGTGCCCCAACACGCGTATTTGCACATGCGTACATGTGGGGGTGGGGGCCCTCAATGTTTTATGGTTGTTTTTGGGGGGGTTGGGGGGGATTTTACGTGCTGAGGTGTAACTAACTTTTTGCAATTAAAAAAATATTTTTTTTTACTTAACTTTATTTTCATCACATAGGGGTCAAAGTCCCCTATGTGATGATTTTTTTGGTGACAGTTCTTCTTTATTGAGACATGCAGGGTCTAAAAGACCCTGCATGTCTCCCCTGTGCTCCACTGAATATAATGCAGTGCAGATTGCACTGCATTACATTCTTTCTTGGCCATGCTGGCTGGGGGAAGTGTCAACAGGGACCAGGAAGTGACATCATACCAGTCACTTCCAGGTCAGGAACAAGATACCTTCTACCTCTCTACCCTGAGACACCCATAATGCCTGTACCGGGCCTGCAGATGGTTAGGCAGAGCCCAGGATATATAGCTGGGGGCACACTTTACCCACAAGCGAGGAAGCAATTGGGCGGCAGCAGAGGCACCCGAATGCTTCCACTTGACAAGTGAGCCCTGCTGCTTGCCTCCAGCAGAGCTAAATGTAGAAAAAAAAAAACTACCTGCCTGGTGCCAAGAACTGCATGTCCCTGAAATTGAGCAATACAAATTGTGCATCTCTGCAACAGTGAATGGGATGACAAAATCCCAGGAACCAGGAGGCAATTTTTAGTCGCCATGGCGACCAGGCGCCTGGGATTTGTTGAGCCCTGTTTACCGGTATTTATATCCATTAATGAAAGCCACATACAAAGCATAGTTATTATTTATTCTAATTCCTGCACCAACAGATTCCATTTATGTCTCCAATGACCTATAAACAAGGTATACGCTGTCATAGCCATCATAGTTTATAGCAAATTTTTTTATTTCCCTCTGTGTCAACTGTATGGTTTGCTGAGACTTGTAGTATGATAAAGTGCCAGACTTCGCCTACCTCCGATGAACAGTATAGGAATCACAGTAATTGTTTATTACAAAAACAAAGTGACTTACTAAACACAAAAACAGAAAAAAAAAAGAAAAAGCTAATTGTAAATTGTACTGACATGTATAGAGAATGAACATTAACATTATGAAAGTAGAAAATGTTCACCATTTTTAACTCTACTTGAATGATTACTAAGAAATTGGTTTCTTTATGTGAAAGCTTAACATGCATATACAGCAGGTTAAGGTGCTATAAGGATAAATGAGTGTTTCTTCTGCAAGTAATGGTATGAAAGCACTGCAATAGTATTTCAGGCAGATGACATCATGCTGAGTGGGAGGGGGAGACCGAAGAGCTGAATCAGGCACCGGGAAGAAAAACAGCAATGTCTAGGAAGAGACACAACTGCGTTAACCCATCAAGTCCCGTGAAATAGATGAAAACATGTGAGTAGGTGGGCTCCTGTAAAAACAATGCTGACCAAGAGGGGAGGGGGGATAGGGGTAAATATAAAAAAACATATTTGACATCATTGCCATCAAAATTTTCTCTAACATATAGAATGAACATGCTGCATCTGCTTAAGAGGCTGTAAAGAAAAAAAATATACATTTTCCAGGAACCACTGCAAAGCTATCTCACATGACTTATTGGCAGAAAACGAGAACATGAAGAAAATGTTATCTGAACGACTCTGCTGCCCTCTAATGGTTCTCCAGCTCCCCTCCCCCATTCATACATTTCCTAGAACTGAACTGATATGTTGTCATTTGAAATGGTTCAACGTGTTTGAATAAAATGCAGTCATTCTGATTTCCATTAAAACAAAGTGGGACTAATGATGTAAAGTTAACGCAAAGATTTCTACTGGTAAAAGCCTAAAACATTTTTATTGACACAGTTACATAAACATGTATCTATGCATGTGTGGAAACCTGGTAAAAGAAGAAAGTCCAGGGGAAAAAAAATAATCAGCAGGTAACCAAACTGCTAACACAGCAAATAGGGTAACATAATTATCGGGGAAAATGGTGGGCAACAAGTAATATTAAATACTATCTTATACACTTTAACGTGAAACTTCAGTAAAATTATGGATGTAAATTGATATACCTTGGGGGGCTTTCGTTTACCTTTCGATTGTTGTACTATTTGTCTTTAACCACTTCAATACCAGACACTTTCACCCCCTTCCTGCTCAGTCCAATTTTTAGATTTTAGCGTTGTCACACTTTGCTTGTCAATTACTCAGTCATGCAACACTGTACCCAAATGAAATGTGTTAGTTTTTTTGAGACAGAGCTTTCTTTTGGTGGTATTTAATCACCACTGGCTTTTGTTTTTTCCTAACTAAATTTAAAAAAGACCAAACATTTTGGGGAAAAAAAATTTTTTCTTAGTTTCAGTTATAAAATTTTGCAAATAAGTAATTTTTTCTTATTCACCAATGTGTGCTGATGGGGATGCACTGATAATCAAGGCACTGATGGGGCTGCACTGATGATCAGGGCACCTTGTATCAGTGTAAACTACTGTACTCACTGTGTCCCTCGCAAATACGGCTCTCCTTCCCTCACACACAGTTTCTGAGAGGGAAGGAGAGCCTATCACTGGCGAAGGAATTGAGTTTGTTTACACTGTGACAGCTGTGAATGGACACAGCTGATCACATGGTAAAGGGCTGGTTTGATTGGCCCTTTACCCTGATCAGTGATCCGCTCTGCCAAAGACACATATTGCTCACAATGCGTTCCCAATGCACATTGTGAGGACATCCAGGGAGGCCCTCCCAGAACTGTAGTCTTTTTAAGAAATATAAGTGCATCTTTAAACATGCAAATAGTGACATTCTTTGAGGTTAATTGCATATTAACCGTTATCCCTTTTACACAAGCAGCTCCTCCCAATATGTGACATCACAGAGGCACCTGTTCAGATAGTATACATTCTTGTCTCTTGGATAAAATGAACCCCCCAAGCTCAAGTAACAAGAGTTACAGCATTCCGGCCTGACCAATCAAGGTGGCCGAAGATCCTGAACCCAGAAAAAGGCTGTCCGTATCAGTGAGACAGCAATGAGAGGGAGTACAGGTGCTTCAATATCTTACAATTATTTCTAGGTACTACAGAGTGCAGTCCTCTTGCCAGTCAGAAACCCATCTTTTTTTTTAATTCCATGAAAAATCCCTCTATCGCCCTTATATCGTGTTCACAAGGCCAGTGGCTGCTATGCCCTTTATTTCTCCAGCCACTGGTCCTGTATGTTCCTCACTGTAGTTATTTGTAAAGCATCAGTGACATAATTACTTTGCTGTATGTCGCGAGTGTACCTGGAAGTTTGGGAATCCACATCTCATCTGCCCACTGTGCTGCATAGTTAGATATGCAGGCTAGGACTCCTATGACCTCACACTTTCTATAGTAGATCAGGAGTCCCCTTAGTCTACCATGACCATCCAGGCCTACAATGTGCAGATAATGTAAATGAGCCTTAGGCCCCTCATCACATCCACATGCAATACTGGACTGCAAGGGGATAATGTACAGTGTACTCACATGTAAAATAATAAGGGATAGCAGAATAGGGTGCAGCAATGTGGGTGGGCAGTGTCAGAGGCACACTACTTATCCACCTCACACACAAGCCCACAGTCCCACCCACTCAAGACTAAATGTCAGAGCATGATGGGATTTGTAGTCTCAGTCAGTTGCCACTTCTGGGATACTTCCTCCCAGAGCCCATGGATTGAGGAAGGTGCCGTGTAAAGAGATGACGTCACAGATTTTTTTAAAGCAGTGCGTTTCGTACAAAGTGTGCAATTGTAATCATAATCACACTAGCGGTTTTGCTTAACTACACAGGGCTATTGTACAGATTTCACCACCATCCCAGTGTTCTTCTTTAGACTGTACTATAAAGCAGAGCTAAATAATCTTCTCCTTTACAGCCAATGAAGATGCCATCTTAGCCTTTGATTTACAGTTGCTCTTGCACATGTGATCAGTGATGACCTAACATCTCGAATTAGAGCATAAGCCCTTGTGAGTTATCGTTCATGGCATGCCTTGAATGTAACGGTTTTAAGAAACCATTGCATTGATTTCAGTTCTGCTTTATTTTATTTTTATAGCCCAACTCTAACTAAATCACTTGCGTGGGGGAACATTTTACCTTGTGTTATTGAGCTCTGTAAAGAATAGGCTTTTTACAAAATAGCAACAAGAAGCTGGAAAACGTGAAAACACAAAGCTCCACCTTCTGAACTACCAAAGTGCTTAAGAGTCTAAAAGTTTGCACAGTAATCTGTGTGATGTTGCAAATCAAATAAAATGTGTATTATTCCAGAATTTAATACCAAACACAAAGGTTTCGAATGAGAACTTGGTTTGATGGAACAAGCTTAGGAGATGGTGTTTGGAGTATCTTGATCTATGTGGCTATTGCGGTCAAGGATCTGGGCGTGTTGTTGCATCCCCTATATGGATGGCAGGATTGAACTGCAGGCCTGAATTGATTTGGATTCTTGCATGAATATTTTGCGCTCTTTGAATCTCTTTACTTTTTATGTAAAAAAAGTGAAGGACTATATTGAAGAATTATTACACCTTTGGGACTATCATCTTCATGTCCCACAGCTGCCCCCTTCTGGATTTGAGAATTTCCACTCCAGCAAACTGTATGGAAACATTTGATTTTACAATACTGGGTTTTCCTATATGGATACTGTTCACTGTTGCTATTTATTATACTAGAGAAACTGCAATGCATAGATTATGTTTGGAACAGTGATGTAAAAGGCGAACTAACCCTTTAAAACAACATTGGCAAGCACTAGCATTCAGTAGGTTTGTGTTTGCATAGAAGCTGCACTGCTCTCTGGTTCTGCTGCAAAGAGGCAACAGTGAAGTTAAAGTGATAAAGGTTATATACATTTTTAAAATACCAAATGTGTTGCCTACCTGCTATGTGCAATGGTATTGCACAAAGTGGCCCTAAACCACCTCTTCTGGGGTCCCCAAGCCTGTGCTCTCAGCTCATCCTCTTCTCTGTGCTTCCCCATAGGAAGCTGCTTTCCAGAGTCCCCCCTGTCAGAATACAATGGCTCAGCGGGAGTTCCTAGCATTACAGATCATTGTGTTGATACAGGGATCTGTCAGTCTCTTTCGTTCAACCCAATGGTTGAACTAAAAAAAAAAACTGTATGTGTGCTCATGATGAAAAAAAAATAAAGTTATTCAAAAACAAAAATGGAGAACGATAGGATAAGTGGCACAGATAGACACAACCATCCATCACTGAGCTGAAACCTGTGGATGATTGAGCACCGATCTCACAAGGTGAGTATCAATGTGTTGGGCAATGTGTTTAGACAAGCCCAGTCAATTTGCCTTAGGTGGTCAGTGACAGTGTATTTATTTTAAAAGATGTAAAAGAAAGTTCACCTTAAATTGGAGCTAAAGGCAAAACGTTTACATTTTCAAAATTTTGGATAAATCAAGGGATGTTAGAACCCATTGTCACTTTTATTTTTACCATCTGTTTCCTACTGGGGAGATTTCCCTTCACTTCCTGTCACATAGACAAAACAGTTAGTGAGCTGAAATCACCACCACCGCCTTGCTTCTCCAACTTATGCAATCACAGTATGCTTTGCGTTCATTCAGAAAATGCAAAGCATTCTCTGAACGGTGCCCATGCTGAGCAGCCAACCTCCGGTGTTCAAAATGCATTAAGCCAGATGCTCAGCAAGGGATACCTGCTAGCAAGTACATTAGAGGAGTGGTGCCTGCTTCAGTGATTTCCAGCTTACAGGGGCATTTGGCCAAGTAAAGTAAAACAGTTAAATTGGGCCAAGTGGACCAGTGTAACTATGTAAAAATATATCATGCCTGGAATTCATCTTTATATATCAGCTGAAGTAACAATCTACTATGCAGAGCAAAACTACAGGCTTGGTTTAATGCTGCCTTCCCTTGCAGAGGATACTCCCTTTTCATTCACTTAACTGCTGCTCCATTCATTCAACAGAAGCAAATGAAATAACTGGTACTTTGTTATGAAGCAACATTTAAATGTAATTCCCTTTCCTCTCATGGACAGTGTAGGTGAGGCAGGGAGAGGGTCCTATGCTCTCAATAGGTTTCAAAAAGAGGGACTTGAAAATTACATGAAACATTTCCTGATTCCCAAAGGCTGAATACAGTGGAAAGAGAATGAAGGAAAAATGAAAAATGTGCTGCAAGTGAGGGATGTGGTGGACATTGGAAAAAGCTCTCTTTCCCTACATTCGTGGTAAACGGGAGAAAGGTATTTGTACATTATGATCAGTGGGAGAATGCACTTCCATGCATTGGCTGTCAACAGTGGCCCCCTCCCATTGATACAAGAGAAGAATGTCCCTTAAATCTTTCGCCAGTGGAGAAGTGCTCCCTTACACTGGTGGTCAGGAGCAACAATGACCCCTTCAGGGACCGATAAAATAATTTCTGTAAGTGGTTAAAGGGACAGAGAAGATGCTTCATGTGTCGCCTACTCTGCTGAGTGATGTCAGCATCAAAACTATACAGATAATAAGAGGCAAGTAATCAATCTGCCCAAATGGGTCATGTCAATTATGAAAATTTCTTTCAGAACCCTAGAGTTCTTAGAAAAGCTGCTGTAGGCAGTGAAACAAAGATTAAAACAAAAAGACCTGAAGAATGTGCGTTTTAAAAATATGTCAGCAATGTCAGCTCTCATATTTATTTCACTGTGCTTTACTTTAACAAGACAATAGACATATTAATTACCTCCTTGCATTATTTGAGCCTTGGAAGGACAGCTTTGTATCTTTCCAATTGGAAAGAGTAATACTTAGATAAAATATAAAGTAAAACTTAGATAAAATAAAACTTTTTACCATTAACAATTGGTATTTTTGACATCTGTCAAAAAATTTTTATAGCAAAATATAATATCAGTAATTAATGAAGGCTGAAATATACATTTAGAAGTGTATGTGTATTGTAGGAGTTGGCTTCAAATGTAGGGTTTGCAGAGGGGCAGTCCAGATGGCAAAGTGCATTTCAATTCTTCCTACCTGTGTCTATTTTTTACTGATGTACCAAAGTCTAAGTTCAAAGCAAACACCAACCATATAAATGATACAAAAGCATATATAAACATATCACACACACAGTACAGTGCAAAACTATTAAACTTTTAGACACTTTCGACAGTTCCGAATATTGGTCTTAAATGGTAATTTTATGTCTTTGAGAACAGTATGTCAATAGACAGGAGTGTGTTCTGATGGTCTAAATACTGTGAATGGCCATGGAAAATTAGTGCAGCAAAGGAGAAATACATCAAGCTTTCTTTCCAACAAAATCTGAAAGCTTCCCAGAATCCCTATTAGTAAAGAACATGCAAAAACCAATGGGACCCATTTACAACCATCTGCAGTGTGGAACAATCCCATCAGAAGTGGTCCATCTAAAAGTTGTGACCACAAAGCCATTCCTCCAAGATGGAAACAAAGACAAACAAGTTTACACATGAAAACAAAAGGGCTGGGTGCAGAAAAATGGCAGCAGATGCTCTAAATTGATGAGTCAAAATTTGAAATTAGTTTCTCTAAATGAATAAAATTTGTCCAAGACTTGCAGACGGTATATGAACAAATGTCTTTAAGTGACAGTAAAGCAAGGTGGACTATTCTAGTTCTGATGTATTTCCACAAAGCAATAGTTTTGATGAAAACTGCTGCACCCACACTGATCAGAAGTACAGACAGATTCTGATGCATTTATTCTACAGCATGATAATGCCTGCAAATCTCAACAAAAAAATCTATCTACAACAAAAAGAGGTAAAGGGAATCTTGCCACAGTTTGCATAGCTGCCACAGAGCACTGATCTTAACAGAGCAAACCTAGATAGGATTAATTGCAAAGAAAAAGCAAGACAGGCAACATCTGTAGTAGGACTGTGTCAAGTTCTCCAGGATGCTTGGAGCATCCTACCATGTGAGTAGGGCCAATGGATACATGTGTACCTAAAAGAATGCTGTTTTTTTTTTTCAAAGAGCAGGGTGATCATACTAGATGTTGATTTCATTAACTTTTATTTCGGTTTACTGAACTTTTAAGTTATGACGATAAATAGAAGAGGAAGGGCACAGACCCAGGTTCAAGCTGTTGCAGGCAGGGAGTCAAATTACCCAAATTTTTTAAATAATTATTCTGTGTGGGGTCTGCTGTTACCCAACTGTCAGAAGAGTTGCAAGTCCTTGGACAAATATAAAGACTGTGTTGCTGCTCTACCGGCAAATCATACTGCTTTAGAGAAACATACAACAGCAGCCGCGAAAGGCTGCCTGAGAAAAAAAAAATGGCCATAAGTGCTTCCTCTAAAGGAGTGTATTTGCAGCTATGCTCTTCACTACACAAAAAGAGCTCATTCTAGTTTACTAATGTTTTAAAAACTAAATATATTAAATTTAGTATAAAGAATGTAGCTTGATTCTCAACATGTGTTTCTATAACGTTTTAACAACAGTGTGTTGGAATTATACAAGAATAAAGTAAGCCTGAAGTTAAAAGTAATGTATTTTTCAGGCTGCATTGAAAATGCACTACTAGTGATAACATTCAAATACGACACTTTGTAAACTTGTGTTATTAAAAACCACATTCTACAACTTCTACTGATAACACAGGCTAGATATACACAAGCAGATCTTTTATACATTTATGAAAAATAATTGAACATTTAGCTGATTTTTAGAAAATCCTACAGTATCACAATAATTTCTATTCTCGATGCTGTAAAAAGGTTCAGCTTACATTACATGTCTCACAGATACCCGCCCTGGCATCCAGCTCCGCTAAGAACAGAACAACGCATGGAAAGTCAGTAATAGGGAAAAAAATCAGATGCATAGTATCAACAGGTGACTACTCCCTTACCCTCTGACTTTTTTGGGGAACAGCTTCCAGAGTTCAGTATCTCTAAAGCCCTGGTGTCCAAGCTACAGCCCTATGGTAGATGATGTGAGGCCTTTGGACCACAGCCGTTTGTAGTGGGAACATTGTTTAGGATAATAGCCTTGATCTCCACTAGCCTCATGTACAGTAACATGTCCCCAGTTTCTACAGCATATCCCCAGCTGAAAATGTAGTAAGTCCATACTCTGACCCTCATTGTCTTTATTACGCCTGCAGTTTCTTTTTATTATATATTATACAATATATTTCATATATTGAACATTATGTGCTGCCCTTTGGTGACGTCAGGGGCCACATATAAGGTCCCCCTTTAGTTCATAAGTTGACAGCCACTAATCAAAAGCATTTTTCTACCTGTACCACCCTGCTTGTTATATGAATTATTGTGTAAAGCACATGAGAAAATGCTATATTAATAAGAATAGCGTGTATCCTCAGTAAACAGAGGTACTTTCATTTGGACATTATATTATGTGTTTGCCCAAAACATGTTACAGTTCAAAGTTGCGAAAAATAATTAATTTTACAGCAGGACAATGATTCTATACATCCATTGAATTTATAACAAGCTTATCTGAACTGAAGCGCGTGACATGCTGGCTGGCTCCCTCTCCCCTCCACAGTCCCAGACCTTGGCCCCACTGAACATTCTTAGGAATTAATATTTAAAGAGGGTAAAGGAAAGACATACTGGCTGTGATACATCCATGTGTTTTTACTGGTTATACCAGTTAATCTTATCTTCAGTCACCTTTCATAAAATCCTTTTTAAAAAGTATAGGTATTGGGGGATCCATTGCCAACTGCCTTCCAACAATTGCCGCAATAACAGACTTTAGTACTTCTCACACACAGACCAAGAACCACCATGCTGTAAATGAGTTGCAGAATTTCTTCTCTCTATACTTGGCACTGAAGAAAAAGCTTCAGTATAGCAGCCAGGAAACCAGCATTCTCTAAGGAAAAGGAAAGCAAAGGCAGTCCCCACCATTCTCCTATTACAGTTTGCCTTTAATTAAACACATGCTACAGTGGATAGATTTTCATTTAAAACAATTGATACATCAAGCCTACTGTAAGGCCTCATTTACACCATAAGTGCATAATAACTTAAGGAAATAATTGGAATAAAAGCCACAGTGTAAGAACAGGGGACCAGACTATTTTTTTTTTTTTTTTTAGTTTTCAGCACATTAGCTACCTTAAAGACCACCACCCAATGGATTCAGAACTTTGAGATTGTGACCTGGGAGAGGCATGCAAATTGGGAGCTTTGACTTTACTAGAAGCCATAAAAAAGCTAGGATTTTCAGTAAAGGCAGCATTTCTATTTGAAGACCTAAACTTGATGGATTGGAGGTAGCCTGATGCAAACGGAAACAAATACTTTACACACCCAGCAGCCCAAAGATCCAATAAGAGTCCACAAAGACTCTAAGGTATACTACTTGGTGGCAGGTCCGTGGATAAGGGGGTACCACTAGTCCTCCTGTATTGGGCCCAGGACAGCAAGGGGGGCCCAGGCAGCTGGGTGAATTGGATGTGGGCACAGAGGGTGATCAGCATGGTGGGGCAATTACCAGACCCTTCTCCACTCTCCATCCTGAAGGATCCTATTGTGTGCTTGCAGCTGCTGGTGGGAAAGAGAGGAGGGAAGCCTGCAGCACTGCAGGTTTAGGGGCACAGGGGTTCCTGGGTAGCAGGGGAACGTATAGTACACAAAGAGGATTATGGGTGCAGCTGGGGGTACTTATTAGAACATAGCCCATGTATGGCTCTCTCTGCAGCAGCTGAAAGCCAGCATCTTCTCTCCCTTCCACTGGCTTTCAGCTGCTGCAGAGATAGCCTTACAGGGGATATGTTCTAGTAAGTGCCCCCAGCTGCACCCATAACCCTCTTTGTGCACTATACATTCCCCTGCTGCGCAGGAACCCCTGTGCCCATAAACCTACAGTGCTGAAGGCTTCCCTCCTCTCTTTCCCACCAGCAGCTGCAAGCACACAACAGGATCCTTGAGGTTGGAGAATGGGGAAGGGTCTGGTAAATATGTCACATTTACCAACTCTTTCCTTTCCTGAATGAGCACAATGAATGATCAGTACCAATCATTCACTGTGTTCATAACTGAATCATCGTAACATGAATTTTTTTTTTGGGGGGTGGGGGGGGTCTGTCAGGTTGGCTGTATGGGGCCCCCATAGTTTCTAACACCAACCCTGCTTGGTGGTAAGGAACAGAAAAAAGTACCACCTTCATCTAGTGTTTAGGGCTCCTCAGGCACTTTATTAGAGCTAAAGTTACATGCACGCATCTAGGCTGTGCCTGATACAGTATGCAGATAGCAATTTATATGTGCATGACTACTATGAATGCACTAATTATCTTCTGGTTTCCTTCAGCTCTTATGAACCATTGCTATGGTTATTATGTTTAGGTTTTGAGCAAACCCACCTTTTTAGCTATAATAAGGGAGATATCTATTACTTCCCAGACTAACACTACAAAACTTTGAACTTGTTGTATAACCTATACTTATGGATATGACATCATCTCTGACCAGAAAACCAGATTATTCATGCTTTTATTTTGATTTGTTAGCAGTTTAATTTATTTATATAGATTGCACACATGTGAACATTCTCTTTTCTGTTATTAACATGGAACCAAGTTTGTGCATCACCCAAGTGGGAAGGGCTTCAGTTGTGAGCAGATGAAATGCTGTTCAAAGTCAATGTGCTTGTTGGCTTCAGGGATAGAAGAATTAATGAGAAAATGAGAAAGTGGCAGATGGTGAAGCCGTACTCCTCACTGCACACGTCCTCCTCTTGAAGCAGTTTCTAAACATGCAAAGCTCCAGGGCCCCACCTGGTAGCGGTATAATTACCCTAAATGTGCACTTATGTTTCATTACACCTTAGCTATTACTATGTGCACTGATTGCAAGTATCAATTCCTTTCATTTCTATTCACCTCTCTATAGTCGAACATCAGATAACGGAGAAATATAGGCTGCATCTCCCATCAGAGCAAGACTCCTGCTGAGAAATCAGCAGCCAAGAAATTATTTGTCACTCTGTGGGAGTTCTATTGGGCCTGATAGGGATGACATCATCCTTCCCTTGCCAATAACAATGACGCTAACAAGAAGACACAATCAACAAACCTCCTTTTGCTCTTGTCTGAAGCTGTGGCAGGTGCAACTCCTAATGCCTAGAAATGAGCCCAGCATTAGCTTCCAGCTCAAAACTGCTCCTTTTTGATCGCGATGCAAAGCAGAAGTTTGCTCTTTCCATAAGGCTGTGCAGCTGCCACTGCTTTCACTGCAGATGCTTTCATTAATTTTATCAAGGGCATGCTGGAATAAGTGCTTATTCAGCACGCCGGCTATTTGGTAGCAGCTGGAGGTATAAAACAAACTATCTGAACAAGACTGCACTAACTCATCATGTAAATTAAAAAGGTTTGCCTTCTCCCGTGTGAATGGGCCAGGGGCTCTATTGTTTTAATTTAAAAAAAAAAATGCTTTTTCTTTTTTTAAATGCTACAGTTATGTGTAATTAGAGAAAACTACAATACACAGTTACTATGCCAGTTTAGAGTGTAAGCTCCTTGAGGGCAGGGACGTGAATGCACAATATATATGGAAAGTCCTGCATAAATTGTTGGTACTTTATAAATACATTTACAATGTGCTTTGCTTTTCAGTGGAGGCTGAGGCAATGTGTGCTGACATCGGAAAATTCAAATTTAAAAAATATGGCTGCACATACAGTATATAGTATATAAAGTTAGCAGAGTCACATTTTTCTTGGGGAAATAATCGATTCAATAGACAGCAGTATTATTGTGTTTCAACAAGAAAGCAACAGTTGCCCTGAGGTCCACCTCCACTTCAGTGACCTTGTACAGTAAGACACTACAATAGTCTTGGCTGTACACACATTTTCATAGCTTGTTTCCCCTAGCACAAGTCCTGGTAGTTAACAGTATGATAAAGACAAACTGCTGCCTGAAAGAAGTATGTCATAAAAAGGTAAAAACAATGATCTGCACAGGTTTTAAACTACATGTACCCTGTTTACTAGGTATATAGCCTTAGCTAAATTGAAGTAAATGCAGTACTAGTATAAAAAAAAACAAAAAAAAACATAATGATCATTCTTCTTCCTGTATATTCCTAACTAACTTGTACTCCACGCACACTGGCATTTTTTTAAGCTCCTAGAAGATATTATGAGCATTTTTTCTGCTCCTAAAAGCTAATAGTGTTATCCTATGTGTCAGGAAAGGCCTGCCCGTAGCGCAGGAAAAGCTCCACGGCGCACAAATATGCGCATGCGAAGGGTCCTTGCAAGCCGAGTAGATGTGCAGGTGCTTGGGCAGAGGTGCACGCACTTGCGCACTCGCGCATGGGGGCGCACGCCTGTCATTAATGCTGGCGCCAAGAGGGCTATTTAAACTGTCTGCTGTGGTTATCTCATTGCCGTATGGTCTTTTCCCCCTGTTCGTGTTTCCTGACTTCCGTGATTGATTCCTGTTGCCAAACCAGCCTGTTCCTGACTTCTGCTTGATTGCCTCCTGCCCTGACCTCTGGCTTATCCTCGGATTATTCTTCTGCCTGCTCCTATCTGATTGTTCTCCTGTTACTGAACCTGGCCTGTGACCCGACTACTCTTCCTCCTGCCGCTATAAACCTGACCTGTCTCACCAATATCGAACCCGGCTCATCTGACCCTGCATCCTCAACACACGGTGCTCCGGCATCCATCCATCCTGCACGGATACACCTGCACCCTGCTCTGGCCTGCTACTCATCAGCCCTCCAGCTGTTACCGGATGGATCTCAGGCACTCATACCCCACCGTGCTCCTGCAACCGCTGTCTCACCATCAGAGGTCCTCGAGCCGCAGTTGTACGGGAGGTCTGCCTCTTCACGTTAAGCTCACTATCCAGGTACGTGACACTATGTGTCCATCCGTACTATGGTATGCTAGAAGCGTTTTTCAAGCCTCAGCATTTAGGAGTAGAAATAGTTTTTGTAGACAAGCTGGCACAAAAATGCTATTATCAGCGGCGGACTGTTTACTCTTGTTATTCAACAGTATTCACTTGCTAACCACAAGAAGTACCCGGCCTGATTCAAGGAGCATGAGATGTATCTTTGATTGAGTAAAGAGTTAACAAGACTATTCATTTTTGTGTTCACCATGGAGATCATGGGGTTGATTTAGTAAAGGCAAAAAGAATGTTCACTTTACAAGGGAACTTCCCCTGAACAAAGTGAAAATCTGGTGACTTCCACCAGCCAATCATGTTCAAGCAAAAATGCATTTTCTTTCCCTGCATGTGATTGGGTATTCTTTGCAAAGTGAAACTTCACCATATTCATTAAGCTCTGGGTAACATTACTTGTGTTTACGGAAAATTATATGCCTTTTAGTAAATCAACTACCATACCTCTTTTGTAAACTAGGTACTGCTTTTTTGTGCAAATAGGGTGCGCTTTAATGAATACAGATATCAGCTAAGAGACCAGTGTGCTAAGAAGCAACCTTAAAGCAGAACATCACTGCATCTGAGCACTATAAACCAAACTTTTTATCATTCAAAGCAAAATTGCCCATCTGTTCAAGTCTCCATGCTTTAATTTGCTGAGAAATTACTGTAAAAAACACCCCCGAGCTTTTCTTTTGTAGCATTTACTTCCTGGAATACATCTGCCCTTAGCTCAGGCAGGCAGGAAAGTATGCTTAGCTGGGAAAGTGCCTCCATCCCCTCCTGAAGACTCATGAGATGTATGACATTATTTGGCTAGGCATGGAAACCAGAAAGCAACTGAAGAAATGTAAAAAATAAATAACCACGTTTAAAACAAGTAAATATGATATAATTTCTATTAAAATCTATTTAGTAATACAAGCAGCATAGGATTACAAAAATTCAGTTTTGATTGACAGAGTGAAGTCCCACTTTAAGGATGGGGGACCTTTTCTGTTACACTGCACTGTATACTTTAGTAATTTCATATCCTGGCTTAAAAAAAAAAATTATAAAACCAATATACATAATTTGTGGCTTCGGGAAAGGTTGGAACTGGTATACTAGGTTGCTAATTTTACACAAAAACACTTCAGGAGACAAAATACCTGAAATGACATTAATTTGATTTTCAGTTTGTCAACCCTTCTCTGTTAATCAGGGTCTATTTCTTGTTACCACAGTGTACCATTATTCATAGTCACAACTGAAAGCGCAACAGCTAAATGCAGTTCTTTAGTGCTCCTTGATTTATACAGTTATTTAGAACCCCAGCAGGCAAACTACATAGCACATTAATTGTACCTTACTGAACTGCACCTACTCTGACAAAGGACTTCTTAGCACTTTCAGCTGGCTATACAGTCTATATTAAGTACTGGAGTGGTCTGACACCTAGTCATTAAAAAGGAATTCAATAGATTTTATTGCTTTATAAATAGTTACAATGTATATCATGTATATAACACAAAAAATAACACAGCAAACTTGTACAACTCCATTTATATCAAAATATTACACACTCTCAAAAGGAAAAACAGAATAATTGTCATTATTTTGGAATATTTGCCTCATCAATAACACTTTTGCACCGTAACAATTCTGAACAATACTGCCATTTAAAGCTGAGCATCACTTATGATCAATATAATATTCTATGTTTATAGTAAAGGTGTTTCAGGAGTTTGTAAAGATTGTATGAATGATTGAATTACTTGTTGACCTGAGGTGACAGCGAAATGAACAGGCATCCACGTTTGAGATAAACCAAATTGTGGGATATTTTACATCAGTATGTCATGCATAACCTTTCCTAAACAAGAAAATAAAATTGTCTAAATGGTTACTACAGGCAATGTGTTTCTTCTATAACCTTTTGAGGAATATTGTTTAACAGAAAATACAAAAAAATAACAAATAATTCTGATAGATCAACAGCATAACCAATATAAAATAATCCAAACTAGTCCTTAAACCCAGTACAAAAAAAGTGTGAGTATGGTAACAGCAGATGGTCAATTATTATTACTACTAAACATACTTCATTTATTTTCTGATGGATAGAATGTATACAAGTATGTGCATTACCTCCCTAACCCTTTCATAACCAGATGTCATTAAAACATATAGTAGATGCCCAGGCTAAATTGCTAAGCATCAATTTACTTTTTTAAGCTACATTTATGCTTTATTTTTCCCCGATTTAATCGAGTTTCCATTAACCAGCCCAAGTCAGGTAAAGAGGAGATTCACCAAAAAAGGGTCTAAGCAATCCGAGCAGAAGTTCGCGCCCAACTCACTCCCCCTCCACTTATTAACCTGCAGCTTTCTGGGACACAATACAGATCTTAGGAGGCTGCGTGAGCATTCACAAAGCATAGTGCGGCTTGCACATGTGCAGTAGGAAGCCGGCTGCAAAGCCACAAGCTGTGTAGCTGCTACACACTGTGTAGCTGCTCCAGGTGGGTTTACCTCCAGTGCATCCCCATACACATCCTCCAGTCGAGTGCCAGCCCAGCTGATAAGCTTCACAATGTAGGACAGGAAAAATCCAGGTGGCTGCACACCAATGATCCACTTTATTAAGCTTTAAAAAAAAAATGACAGGTGTTAAAAGGCACGATAAAGCACTAACAGGGAAAAGCATTTTGAGCTGAAGTCAACGCTCAGTCATTACCCCAGGGGTGATGATTAAGTGCCGGCTTCAGTGTGAAAAGCTTTTACCTGTTAGTCCTCTACTGTACCTGTACCACCTGTTATTTTGGTTTTTAAACCCAGCTGGCCAGACCATTTTTGAAATTTTTTCATTGCTTTTTTCATTTTCACCTTACCAATTATAGAGTTTGTAAAAGACCCCCCAAACCATATATTTTCTGAAAGCATGACCAGTAAAATAAAAAGAAGATGCTACTGAATTTTAAGGCTCCACAATATTTTGCACGTTTATAAAGCAATATTTTCACTGAAAATACACTAAAATCATTATTAGCAGATAAAAACACAGCAAATTTTACAAAATTCCAGCTATATAGAAAAGTTTAACCTGTATTGAGTTAATAAAAAACAAATATTTGTTTATTTTAAATTGCTCCTTTTTTGAAAATGGTGAAAATCGAAAGTACGCAGAAATGTAAATAAACAAATACCTCTAAAAATCTGAAGGTTTTCATTTTCACTTACAACTTTCTAATTTGTAAAAGACCCCTCAAACCATATATCTTCTGAAAGCAAATGACCAATAGAATAAAAAAAAATATGCAACTGATTTTTAAGGCCCCGCGATATTTGTGCAAATGTGTATCAAAGCTTTATTTTCGCTAAAAATACACTAAAATCATTAACAGTTAGAAAAACAGCAAATTTTACAAAATGCCTGCTATATTCTTACTAAATATAAAAGCTTAACCTGTATTGAGTTATAAATTAAATATTTGTCACTTTTGAATTGCACCATTTTGCAAACTGGTGAAAATCGAAGGTATGCAAAAACGTATATAAGCAAATCTCTCAAAAAATCTGAAGGTTTTAATTTTTTACTTACAGCTCTCAGAGTTTGTAAAAAACCCCATAAACCAGATATTTTCTGAAAGTACATGACCAGCAGAATAAAAAGGTGCTACCGATTTTTTTTTAGACACCACAAATGTTTATAAAATCGCTATTTTTAGAGAAAAAAACCCACAAAAATCCTTATTTGCACACAAAACCACAACATAACTTACAAAATTCCTGCTAAACTCCTACGAAGGCCTCGTTCAATTGGGTGTACTAAAGAGTATGTCCATGGAGGGCCGTGTTTATGCATCCCTGTGCAGGCAGTCCTATGCACGTCAACTGGGATACAGCACCTGCAAGGACAGATCTGACATCAGTTGGGGAGGCAAAAATACACGATTGAGCTGTGTTTATGCTGCCAGCCAAACACCCCCCCCCCCCCCCTTAAGTTGAAATAGGCAATGGAAAGGGTGATGATGCTGTCCTGATTGTCTTAATCTTCCCTTACTATGTTTTTTGTAGAGGAACATTTATATATTTTAATATTTTTTTACATATATTTCTTTTTGGAGAGACATCAGGGGTCTAAACAGACCTCTAATGTCTCTCTTTTTGAAAAAGAGAAAGGGGCTGAAGACAGCTGTTATTGTAAAATGCGTGGGGCTGCCATTCATACTGAATGGCACCCCCACGCATCTCGGCCCACAGTGCAATCGTGAGTACAGGAACCGCAGGGAAACTGCATGGTCAAAAAGACCATGCAGTTTCCCTACGGATGCGTTTTGGAAAAGGTGCACCTTTTGCGTGAAACACTGGCAAGGCAGCTCATCCACATGAAAGGGCTGCAGCGCCTGCGCACACGTGGGCCACACGGCCTGCACTAGTGTAAACCTAGCATTACTATTTTATTTTTTACAGTTTATTGTAACTAAATTTTTTAAATACATTTATTTCTTTTCTTTTTTTGGGGGGGGGGGGGCTTTGGAGAGACATAAGCAGTCTAAACAGACCTCTAATGATCTCTTTTTTTTGACAGAGAAAGGGACTGAAGACAGTCCCTTTCTCTGCACCCTGAGCTGAAATGTAGGTGAATGAGATAAGAGTCTGTATAGACTCCTTTCATTCATAAAATTAAACATAGGCTTTACTATGTTTCATTCACAAGCTGACAGATAGTAAACACAATGTCAGTGATGAATGAATACAGAAGCAATCTGTACTGATTGCTGTCTGTAGTCATTGAGGACAGGATGGGGGGCTGGTAAATACATGTTTACCACCCCCCCTCCCTCTCTCACAGAAGAAGCCTCCCCCCCAGAAATCTGTCAGCAGCTGGAGCCGACGGGAGGGGGAAGATGGAGAGCTGGCAAGCAGCTGCAGGAAGGGGTGCCCCGACACGAGAGGTGGTGGGCAGTAAAGGGGGGGGGGGTCAGAGCAACAGGGGGGCATCTGGTCTGGAACATGGATCACTCTTTGGCTGCCCTGAAGCACTGAAAGTCAGGCGGGAGAGGCAGAGGAGGGAATGTAGCATGTTACTAAAGGTGAACTTATCCTTTAAAGCCAGCCAGACAATCAGCATTTCCAGAAGGACAATATGAATTGCACCATCTGTATTTTTCCCATGACAGCTTTACTTTAAGGTGATAGTTTACATACAGATAGCTTTTCCTGGAGTTTTTATTCCTATTGTGTTTCACATTTAACATATAAGCCAGAAGGACAAATGAGTCAATAATTTCAAAGTTGCTAGAATAATCAGCAATATATTTTTTTGTGTGCACAATCAAAGTCTACTACTTTCTCACAGCAAAAGACAAACTCTAAAGTCTCCAAGTTCAACTGGGCCAGACTATCAATAACCTGCTATGTTTGTACTGTTGCTAAATAATTAAGTTCTAATCTTGTGTCAGCTGCACAATGATGCAGCCCTGCCTTGGGATTTCATTTGCTAAACTTATTTCTTCCTTTGCTGCTGGCAAGAGCTTGCTTTTAGGCTGCAGTGTCAAAGTTCAGCCTAGGCTCCAGCTGAGAGCTAATCATGGCATCTGACCTGGTTTGCCAATAAACGGAAAACAAAAGGGGGCTTATTTTTCTCTTCTGTCCTTTGGGGAACTAACTCTTTGAATGAAAAGCTGCATATTCAAGACTAGGTCAGAAATATAATTACCTAGAATTGAAAGCAGGCCCAGCCTGCAGTGGTAGATAAACTAGGCCTTGTTTTCTACAATTTGGAAATGCCCAGGACTTTATAATCTATTTTAATCTGCTAGGAGCCTGGTTTATATAAGTGCATGTCCAATTAAAATTTACAGCTCACTTAATGCCAGACCAAGGAATGAAGAAGCCTCATAAATTTACGCAAGCAACCAATAGGGCACACAGAAGGGTCTTATAAAATGAACTGCTTGTGGTTCTGCTAACAGAAGTAACAGGTTTTTTTTTTCTTCTTCATATAGATCACATTCTTAATCTAACAGTTTATACTTGCAAAAAGCAGGCAATGTGCTTTTTTTTCTAGTAGGTGTGAATTGCACAAATACGTTGTGAGGATCCAGTATTAATCATGTGTGGTATGGCAAGTCATTAGGTCAAAGTTTAATGTGGAATGTAAGTCAAATTAATGTAAGCATTCCTTGTATTATATTAATACCGTCTGCACCCCTGCAACACTTTTTTTATCAACTTTCTATAACATACAGAGTATTATATTGACAAAATGGTACTCTGTATGCTAAAAGTCTGTATTTTGTAGCAAGGTTTATAAACAGTGTGGATCTTAAAGCATACATAAAATTGGGGTGTAAAGAATAAACAGTGGGTGAGGAAAAATATGAGGTTTAAGGGGTGTAGTTAGTTATAAACCTTTCAGTCGCTATATGTTACCATTATCACACAAAGCAGCAGCAGCAAACACCTCCTTTAATCACCAATATAACACAGATCTCGGCCTAACAGAACACTGAATAAAAAGGAATTGGGTTAGGTTACAGAAAGTTGCAGGTTACAATAGGTGGCATATACTCACCATGTCTAGAAGCATACCACCCTTCCATAATTACCATATTACTTTTCTTAGTAGGTTTTTCAGCAGCTGCGAAGTGAAAGATAGGAAGGGCAGAAGCCAGAGAGCATACACCACCACCATGCACCCCAAATACACAAAGCATAACTCCCAATAAGTGTAAATTGAATGCTTTGTGTTAAAGTTATAGCGTCTACAAACAATTGTACGGTCAAGCAATACTGTACATAAATGAAATTTATGTCCTTTTTTCACACAAATAGAGCTTACTTTTGGTGGTATTTGATCATCTGTGCGCTTTGTATTTTTGGCGCTATAAACAAAAAAAAGACCGAAAAGTGAGAAAAAACAATATTTTCTCATTTCTGTCATAAAAAATGACCAAAAAACTCAAATTTTGTCATAAATTTAAACCAAAATGTATTCTGCTACATGTTTCTGGTAAAAAAAAACTCCCAAAAAGTGTATATTGATTACTTTGTGTGAAAGTTATAGAGTCTACAAACTATGGTAAAGATAATGGAATTTACACAACTTTTACTTTCTGACTGCCTATCACATTTCTTGAGGTGCTAAAATACCAGGACACCCCTTTTTGGAAAAAAAAAGACACCCTAAGATATATGCTGAGAGGCATATTGAGTCCATAGAAGATTTATTTTTTTTCCACAAGTCTTTAGAAAATGACAAACATTTTTTTTTGTTGACACAAAGTTGTCACTTAAAGGATATATTGCTCACACAAGCCATGTGTATATGTGGAATTACACCTCAAAATACATTCTGCTACTTCTACCGAGTATGGGGATACCACGTGTGAGACTTTTTGGGAGCCTAAATGCTAGTGCTGGCAGCAAACAGGGATGATCCTGCTAACACTGCGTTTTTGGGAACACTAATACTAAGGGGGCACTGGAACATATAGTTTTGTTAGTGATCAATATATTGATCTGTACAAGCACTATACTAGTAATGATATTGATCAGCGACCTGTAGCATGAATGCGATAGCATATGGCAATCTATCGCTAGCTGACCCTAGCTGGGAGGGACGCTAACTGACCCTGACGCTATCTGACGTCGCTAGTGGCAGTAAAAAATACAGTGATCAGTGAAAAATACTGTACACCGACACTGTACACTGTAAAGGGTTAAATGTGACAATCAAGGGGTTCAAATGTCTAACGTGTGTGGGTGCAGTGTGCTGCTTTTACTCACGTGTGATGCCTTTCTTCTCTCTGGAACAAAATGGTTCCAGGGAGAGAAGAACCAGCTAGATCCTGTGCCACAGCTCTGCATCTCCATTCGCTGTTGGAGATCAGCAGAGTCCCGGCCAAGATCACTGGCCAAGACCTGCTGACATACACCTCCTACAACGAATGTCAGCTGGGGGGGGGGCGAGCGCATGTGCGCTCTAAACACAGAAGAGCAAAGCAACATACGGGTACGTCGCTTTGCCTGCAGCTACCGCATGTCCGCAGTACATTGCCGGCCGGGCGGGAAGCAGTTAATAAATACACATCATAAACAAAAGGAAAGTATTGATGATGAAAAAAAGGACAACAAAAAGAGTACAGTTGGGAAAAGGATTCCCACAAACCCAATTTTTGTGGATTTCATCAGTTTGGTACATAATATATGCCATATGTTTTTTGTACTCGTAACAGAGGGACACCTGCCCTTTAAATTCCACAATGCTAGGAATCTCAATAGACTGCCCTCTCTTAGTTATGAAGAGCCCAGCTGCATATTGAATGTGCAAGGTAACAGGTCTTGAAATTGCTGGTAGTTTCTCAGTTCATGTGTTCAAAAGAACATGTTGAACGGTACGTTTTACAATTACTCCTATAATTGATGATATAAGTCTGAATACTGCTCTCTAAAAACTATGAAGGTGTGGGCAAGACCATAACATGTGTACCAAAGTACTGGTTACACCACAACCTTTCCAACAAATGCTGTCAGGTGGAGTAATAAATTATTTTTACCATTGTTTCAATTCCTCAGAATGTATCCCTAAAAAGTGTGCACAAAACTTTTAGTTGGAGGCAAGGTCTAAGATGTGAGGCTGCTTTCATAAATATATTTAATCCATATATGATCTGCCAGGCTAAAATCAAAGAAGAAAGTGTCAAAAACAGGTCTTTTGGCTTCAGCTCCTTGTCTACACCTGCTTGTCCAGAATACAAAAAAAAAAAAAAAATCATGTACTCAATAAATAGACCTGTTATCAACAAAATCAGTATCCAGATGCTCCAGATATGAAAATATTTTTTTAAATTCCCAGTTTCCTACTCTCGAGGGGTGGAGATGGAGAGAACTTGTGTTTAAGGACAGCTCACTCAATTGCTGGGACTGACCAGGGAGCTATGACAACGATGACGACGTCTGACTACTTGTCCAAGATTTTCTCTAAGACCCTTGAGAGAATAGGTAGAGGGAAAACAGACATGCAAGAGCCAATTCTCAGCTCTGTCTGACGGCATCCAGCTCCTCTGGAAGGCATCTTGTTTAACCCCTTCTCAACAGTCCTTTAACTGATGTGGGGTAGACTTCCCATTCGCATTATCACTGTAATTGGCTGTCACAGTCGTTACATGATTGGGAACCCATCCTGCTCGTTTCTGATCATAACCCCTGTGGAAACATGTCGGGCATTGCCTGCACAGCCTGAATATCCCCTACCCCTTTGAAGGATTACTTTGTTGGTACTATCCATACTGCTACCATATCCTTTGTTATAATTTTATGTGGTCAGTGGGTTATGGGATATTAGCTGTGGGTGAATTATTCAATGATATCATACAAGATACATTTTAGAGATGATGTGATGTTAATAAAGGAACATTGATTTTATCTTTTTGTGTACTGTGCCTAGAAAGTCCATTTCCACATTCTTCCTCTCAATATTCTATACCGAGACGTGGCATTCTGTTACTTATCGGAATTGACCTCCTACCACGAGGGTCACCCCAACCTTCCAATATATCCCAGCATCCTTAGTCTACTGACACCAGGGTTTTCATTTATCTTCCCGCACATCAACAATGGACTGGACCAAGAGCTCTAAAAAGACTGCCAACAGAACCAAATTCCCCTATTGCTGCTCCGTGCTCATCTCTGCTTATTCTACCAGTCCAGGCAATCACAGAAAGGGAATAAAAAAAAGGAAGTTATGAGTCAGAAAACCAAGAAAAGAAAATACCATTGTGGAGAAAAAGGACAACAGAAATTAAAAACGAAAAAAACCTGCAAAATTTGCCTTATTGGAAGTTACATCACAAACAGAAGTGTTGTGTACTAGAAAAGGAAGTGCATAGGGAACCATAAGGGATACCCAGCATTGCACTTCAATGCTGCCCTGAGGCTAAAATGCTATTTCAGGCTGGGTCTCTAATAGCTTCCCTCCCCCAAAAGTTACACCTTTTAGGGGGAAGAAGAGACTAATATGAATGATAGCCACTGAAAAAGTACCAACAGGAACTTCCAACTGAGGTCTCATGGCAATACTCCCTCTGGTCTGTGCCCTGCAATGGACAGGAAAATGATGAATAAATACTTGGTTATCCTAAATTCATTAACTCTTTTTTCCTGTCCTTTTCAAGTGTGCTGTCATGGAAAGTAGTGCAAAAATACAGTATTAGCATGTAAAAAAAAAAATTAAAACTATAGTTCTATTTAGAAATGGCAAAAGTAGGTAAAAATACCCGATCATTTAATGGAGTAAAGAAGGCTCAGTTTAGATTATACAAAATGAACAAGGCAAGATTAAGCTAATACCAATTTGCATTTTCACAAAGAAAGATAAAGATTTGGTGCTTGATGAGTATATATGAAATCATGCTTACATATGGTCAGTAACAGACTTGTGTAAAATACATTTGGTAGGCAGTGACTTCATTATTACTTTTATTACACAAGCTTGTCAGAGTTCACCTGCAGGAGTAATTTACACTCTGAACTCTTTTGCTTTGCTGCTTCTGAACATTACAATACCTCGAATGGATAAATAGGATCAGCCTCCCTCAACCTGGTAGCCTGGGAAAATGTTTTTGGCCTGAAAAAGAGGAAACAAATGCTGCCACCATATCTGAAGCCTTAAAGCAGTATAGCATTGCTATACTTGGGAAGAGTAGCAGAATGGGTTTTTGGGTGTAATTCTAAGTATGTAATGACGTGTGTCAGAAATATATTAAATGACAGCTTTGTCTAAAAAAAGTTCTCTTTTTATTCTGCATTTCCAAACTTGTGGCAAACAAATGACGTGACAAAAAGACTCACTATGCCTTGGACTAGGCGTCCCAATACTTTTGATAATATAGTGTGTGTGTGTATATATATATATATTTATATATAGTGTTATTTATTTTATTTTCATTTTCAAAAAAACTGACAAAATTTTACAACTTCAAAAAAACTCACCAATACCTCTTATTAAACACCTGTCACTGTCTACTTTCCAAAAAAAAGGAGTCATTTGGGAGGGTATTTTTACTGTTCTAGCATTTTAGGGCCTCAAGAAATGAGATAGGAAGTCAATAAATCAGGATTTATCCATTTTTAAATATATATACTGTATACACCATATTTTGTAAACTTTATAACTTTCACACGGACTAAATAATATACACTGATTTGGGTTATTTTTACCAAAGAAACGCAGCATAATACATTTTTGCCTGAACTTATGAAGAAACATGTGCAAAATTTTATAACAAAGAAATATGTGGTTTGGTTTTTGTTTTATTTTGTTCTTTTTTTGCTAATAGAGCAAAAAATTAAAAAAAAAAAAAAAAGGTGTTTAAATACCAACAAAAGAAAGCTTTGTCTCAAAATAAGAAAAGCAATGAGATAAAAAAATAATTTCAGTATATTGTTGCATGACTGTCAAAGTGTGTCAACACTGAAAGTTGAAAAATGGCCTGGGCAGGAAAGTGGTAAGGTGTCCGGTCTTGAGGTGGTTAAATAGAGTGTATTATGGAGAGAAGGTAAATCTTGATATACAGTGTTCTTTGACCTGTGATGGCAATAGATTCTTTAGAGCTGCTTCTTGTATAGCCTGGGGTACAACAAAGAACTTTTGTCTTGATTTTACGTCTATAACGTTACTGCATTTTTAAACCTTCTGATGTGTATATAAATGTATGCATAGTGTGTACAATGCACACACAAAAGCACGCATTACAACAGCTACTTCCACTGCTGTACTGCAACTTCTGTCTAATAGGGATGGCCACGCATTGATTGAAATTAGGATGTCCCTGCTGATGCGGACGAATTTTAATCCACCAATACCAGTTTTAGTCAATTTGTAACAAAGGTTAATTTTTTTTATGAATTTGCAAATGGTTTGATTAAGCCTTTAGGCATTCTGTATGTGAAACACTAAAACTGTCAATGCAAATGGGTCATAAAAAATGCATTTACTTGAATAATGATAGCAGTTGCAGGAATAAATGATTATAACAGTTGCCCTAAAGTTGGCAGTGCACCCACCGATTACAGAAAAAAAAAAGATTTTGGCAAAACTACGGAAAACGGGGAAACGTTTTCCTTTTACACTTATGAAATTAACAGTCCTCCCAACCCAGGGGGGTGAGTAGTGAGTGTAATACACCTTAAAATACTTCAGGCACAAAAAATATCACCAGTATTACAGAAGTGATGCATTCTATTGGCAGAAAAGAAACCAGCTGGTAGCGGCCAATTCTGTTGTTTAAACATGCAAGACGGCTCCAGCTGTACTTCCATGGCTGCTCAAATGTAAGCACTGCAGGTCTCATAGTCCCCTGTGCTATAGTTGCATTTCTACACCCCTCCCCTCCTAGTCAACCACAAATGGAATCCTGGGACTTGGTGTTTTGGCTAGAAGAACAGAGGCAGACATGTGATGGGTCTTTTTGACCTACATTGCGTACATCTGACTTGACACAGAAGTACTGTGGACTCTTGTCCATTGACACCCACTGGTCCATATAGGTCTATGGATGGTCCTATCGGACAGTCAGTGCGAAAGATGCCTAAAGGATCATGGAGGCCTATTGCATATGCTGGGAAAATGCCCACAGTTGGTACATTATCTGGATTCAGCAGTTAAAACACTTATTACTATATTTTGGGTTGTACGGAACACCTTCCTTATGAGAATACAACAAAAACAAGAGTTAGTTACTTGGTAAAGCCATTTCCATGAATCTTCCAGAACAGCACGTGAGAAAGAGGCTCCACCCACCTAACACAATAAAAAAAGCGTCCAAAATCAAATAAAAAGAGCACAGTTACGTAGTATCCTCAGTAGTAATGAAGAACTGGAGGCAACTAATGGAATAACATAATTCAATATAACCCAGAATATAGGGCAGGAATCCATGCTGTCCTGGAAGATTCATGGAAATGGAGTTACCAGGTAACCAACTTGTGTTTTCCCATTTCATCTTCCAGGACAGCACGTGAGAGGACATTATAGAAATATTTATTAGGGTGGGGTTACTGCTTCCAGGAACTATTCCACAAGGCTTAGTCCTGAACGGCAGCATAGCAGTCTGGACATGTCAAAACGCTGTATGAAAGGTCAAAGACATATGAAATAAGCAAAATCCACTGGGAGGTTCTACTTTTAAAACGATGTATAGTGTGCCCCAAAATGGTGAATGTGATCTACCTTCCTTTGGTGTTCTTAGACACCCAAGCAACTGACTTGGGTCCTGTGAATAGTACCAAAAGGCTACTTTACTTTTACCATCATTTGGATGGCTTAAGATAAAATAGTATGGCTTTACCTCCTATCTTAGGATTTGTTTGAAAATAGGGAAGGAATCACCCATACCTAAGAGGTGAGCACAGACAAACAAACATGTGAAAGGGATCAGGAACTGCAGCAAGGAGGACCCCAGTATAAGTGTGGCTACAGAGGAGGCTTGTATCCAGAGGAGGGATCTTGGCTCCATGCTGTCTGTCATATCCATTTAAAGGGGGCTTCCTCCAGATTCTTGCCCAACATATTGCACATCTGGTGAGTGCGCATTTTTTTAAAAAAAAAACAAAATTCAATCTTTTGCACGGGTAAAGCCACACAGACTTATTGGATACCACTTGTGCATTAGGACCCGTTTGGAGCACTGTATGCTGACCTGATTGTGTCAAACCTTCACTACTTTATGAACACTTTTTGTTAGAAGACTTTCACAGTTGCAATTTATTGTGCCCATCATAGCGCTTCAGCCACTTATATTTGTTATCACTATTATTTAATATTGCGTTATTGATTTATTAATATCATCAATAATAATTGTTTATTATTTAATAGTTCTTCAGTTTACACTATGTAATATTATAGCGCTGCACTGGTTTCTATTCTGATTATCTGTAAGGTTTTAAAGTTCCTTTTTCAGTGCAAATGCGGCTGACTCAATTGGATCCCTGAGCGCTCGCTGATTCTTTGTCTGGTTTTACCCAAGTCTGTAGCTTAGGTATTCAGACCCTCAGATCTATTATTCCAATTCCAAAAATGTTGGTAACAGGTGAATTTGTTTGGAATTGGACTTGTACTTATAAGCAGATGGAGACTGCTAGTTGGGCATGGTGAGCTTATATGCTTTAAGCCAAATACATTTGACAGGTAGTAGAAATCCACTTCTGTTTGGATTTGCTCAGAATCATTATAACAAGTAATTTTGAATTAATGTATAGTGGGATTTCGTGAAGGCTAAATATCTGCTTGCAACACAGTCCTAAAATAATGTCTTTGTCCAACAGTGTACAAATGAAAGACATGCTGCACTGCTGAATAGTCACTGATCCATGCAGTGGCTGGGAGTATCCTGAGAAGTCTTGCACTGTGTGTAAAATGGTAGCAAGGTGGCTATTAAGGGCTGTAAGGAAAAGCCTTGCCTTCCCTCCCCCATATGGATTCCTAGGTCACTACAGGCAGTAAAGCAGAAGGCAGAAAAAACCTACATCACAAAAACTAGGCATGTGCTTAGGCCATGGTCACCATCTTTTCTGCTAGGAAAAGGAGTTTTGAGACTTTCCCATTTATGTCCATGCAGTTAAGTTAGTATCAAACAGCAACTACGAAATCTACTTAGCAATTTACAGCTCTGCTATATTATGTATAGTAAATATTAAACTGCATATGAGCGATATGCAAGGACAATCAGATACAATGATAACTTGTGTGTGTGTTAAGTTATCACTACTTCAGGAGACTAAGCCTTTAGCACTAACAGAATATTCATATTGACTTGCTATATCTGTACTGTTAGGACAGCTGTGTAAATGAAAAGTACTGATGTATTTTTAACATTTAATACTGAACTTAAACATACCCAGTCAGTTAAAAGGGTTAGAGTGATAGCAAGTAATAATATCACATTTACAGGCCACATTCTTGCCCATACTACTGCATATATCGTGCTGCAAGGTACGCATCACATGAATGAGCTGTCTGCATCTGCAGCAAAATGGCTCATTACCCCAGTTACACAACCAGTCATACAAGTTTATACTACTATATAAATCACAGACCCTAGGAAAGATTATAGTGGCCACACAACCTCATGTAAAGGGTTCAGTGTTGTAATTGACATGGCTTCACATATTCAACAAAATATTAATACCTCCACCAGAGGAAGAACACCATAAAAATATGATGAGAAAACCTCCTAAGTTACTTTATGAGTTATATACATAAAAAGATTTTTCTCTTCCTCCACCTACCACCAATAGGAGATGACTGGGACCATGTCTTCTATCCTTACCAGATTCAGGCATGGGCAGTGCACCTGGTAATGTGTGTTGAATGTAAGGGATTTGAACCTCTGCTGAATGAAGGCTCAGTGGCAAAATTTCACAGGTCTTCCATGTACATATGCAAGGACAAATACCCTCCAATATCATGTACGTAAAATATAATAAAAGTAACCTGTAGAATACACAAGACCAGTATTAATGTGTATTCATGCAAGAAACAACAAATCTTCTTCAACAAGGACCATCTTTCAAAGAAGACTGATGAAACAACAAATATTACATATATAATGTAATAAGTTGTGGAATTCATATGTATGTATAGCCTAAGACACTGTATAAAGATTCCATGGTAAGGTCTGAGTGACCAGAGATTTTATCTCTAAACCACTTACTTCCCTGTTGTCTATGTACATTAATGCATTAACGCAACATATTTCAGATAGTACTTGAGTCTCCTTAGTGCTATGTAATTATTCAATGCATGTACACAGCTAGTCCCCCAAAGCACTGCAGTACACCTGGATTGCTTTATATAGCCCCCCAAGGTGGGAGACAGGTAAAGCCTCCCAGCTAATACGTTCTTAACAAATCCAAATCTTCTGATAAATTAAATCTGCTGACAACCATACTAGCCCTGAAGTGTACAACCAGAACAATCAGAAGTCCAACACCTGCTATAATTAAACACAGGCTTATCTATGCAACACTTACATAGAGGTTTAACCCAGGAGCCCGACAACTAAATGTAGCAGGATCCATATTTTATGTTTGTAGTTTAGCCTAGGGGTGGGTTATTCCCAAATCCAAGTACAGAATGTCCTGATTAAACCACAGCAGTCCCAACAAGGCTGTCATCTCCCCTTGATGAAAAAAAAAAAAAAAGGAGTGTGCAATTGATGGTAAACATGGAGTAGGCAGACCCCAGTAGCCCTGCACATGCACAAGTGTGATATAAATTTAGGAAGGAGTTAACAGGTTGCAGCTTCTGCTTTTCACTCTACTCTGCAGGCTGACAGATGTTAGGGCCTCTGCCTCCAAATTACCACACTAATGGTGGAAAGGAAGAAAAAGCACATTGACCCTGTACTTGTAAGAGGCACGCAAACACCCATAGCAACCAACACCCAAAGAGAGGACATCCTCCTAAAGGTAATCCCCCATTGTGCCTCCCCACAGTATGGGTATGGTAGGAAGGAAAGTTATCTAAAAAACAAAAAAAAACTCCAACCAACCTACCTTGGCAAATTTATAGCAGCTGTCTGGACAAAATCAGACTGCATGTTTTAGCATTGCTGACCAGATGAAGACTGCTGTAATACTCCTGGGAAGATCCAGGTACATCTATTGCTCCATCGCCCACCCATTTGCGCTCCCTCCCTGGTGTCTGTGGATGCTGGCACCAGGGTATACTCACAAAACCACAGCATGACTGAAAATTCAGGTGGACTTGTGGCATAGCAGGATGCATTCTGTCCTGCGCATCATAATTCAGCTGGCTCAGCAGATATGCATCCCCCATCTGGAAGTAGTCAGGGACTCAGGATGCCTCTGCTCCAGCCTCCCTGATCCCCAGGGGGGTGGAGTATAAGCCTGCCCCAACCATGGATTTTCCTTCTAAAAGATTTGGGGAAGCTAGCAGCCATGATCCATCTATACCAATCAGCAGTAAACATTAGGAGCTCAGCCAGCTGCAGGGAATTGGAGCTTGAACAAATGTAAGGGAGGGTTCCACTAGAGCCTCGGTGCCACGGGGATAGCTGCTTCACCTACGGTGGAGAAGGAACCTTGGGGAAAACCAAGAGGGTAATGGGAAGGGAAGGTCCCCCAAGAAGGACACTTACAAAAGTAGCCTAAAAAACACCAGCTATGTGACCCCTCCAAGTCCCTGGCATCATGGGGAAGCATATATTAGGAGACCCCTGCAACTAGCAAGAAGGCCTGAGGGAAAAATAAACCATTCTGTTGTTCCTAGGTGACGGTGCTCTTTTTATTTAACTGTATATGATGGGTTTCCTGTTTTAGGTGGGTGGAGCCTCTCTCTCATGTGCAGCCTTGTAAGATGAAATGGGAAAATGTGTTTAGTGAACCTCATCAAGCCCGCAAACTAATCCTACTTCATTGGAAGTCTCTGGTGCAAAGAGAGTTGAACCAAATTATTAATATTATGCCAAGAATTGAAAAATACATCTATGCCAAATAGGGAATACCCCACAAAATGTACAAGATATTGGGTAGATGGTGTGATGCTCCACTTTAGATCTTGCAAGAGTTCTGTTGAGGTAATTTATAACTCCTGGCCCTGTACAATGTATCAGATACAGCCATTTATAGTGGACACCTGAGAGGAATAGGTTGTGCTCAAGGCAATAAAAGTGTGTATTCTCATAGGTCCTTTTTATTGTACCAACAGACTGGTTATAGCTGTGGAATCCCAAAGAGATGTTTTGTGAATATGCAACCAATTTTCCAGATGCAATGGGGCACTTACTTTATTCTACTACCATGGCACTCTTTCTGCACAATTCCTAGAAGCTGCCTGTTAAATGTTTGCACTACTGAAGTGTACTTTGCAAGGACATCATTATAATGTAAAATGTAAGAATGTTAAAAGTCAATAAAAAAAAAAAAAAAAAAAAGAAACTGAAAATTACTTTTGAAATTACATTATCATGTAAAAGCTTATATGAAATTTTAGTGGTTAGGTTTGCATGTACTTTAAGACCAATGAACTATTAAAACAAATCTAGGAAACATTATGGAGAAGACTCTGTCAGGACTGGGTTATAAATATTCCCCAGAGCAAAACTCTTTGTTTGGATAAGAAGAGCATTAAGCAAATAAGTAACCAAAAAAATCAATGAAATACCAATGAGAAGGAAAACGTTGCTGAAAAAACAGCTATATCAAAACCAGTTTAGAGTTTGTCAGAAAGCATGTTAATATTAGTCAGCAAGGAATCTGAATCATCAGAAGATTTGTGCTTTCTATCATAAAAAAAGATACAGTGGTTTAAAACCAAGAACCTGAGATTCTTAGAATAACCTAGTCAGTTTGATTCAGTTGAGAGAAGGTGGCAAGACTTAAAGGATAAGTTCACCTTTTGCACAAAAATAATAAATGCACATTTTTGTGCAGGTAAAAAAAATGTGCATTTATTATTTTTTGTCTGCAGGAGACTGTAAAGCATTGCGCATACGAGTGCTCAATGATCAGATCACATGACATGGATAGGACCAAATAAATTGTTCCTATACCGTGAGGACACATTGTTTATGTACACAAATGCCGCATGGAGTGGCTTTCGGCTTCTTCACCTCACACAGAGATCTGTCTGTGACAGGAGAAGGAGCCAATTCAGCAGAGCAAGCCTGTGGGAGTAATATAAAGTGTTCAGAACACCAGCAGCCATTTCACAGTGTCCCTAATCACTGCTAGCTGTCACCGGTCACCAGAATCAGTGTCCCTGATTACAGTGGATCTTGTTTACTACCATACCAGTGCCTCAAAACACCAAACCAGAGTGCACTAAAAACCACCATACCATTTGGTTCCTGATCACCAGCACAACACTGGTTCCTGGTCACCACCATGCCAGGCTGGTTCCTGATCACCGTCACGCCAGGCTGATTCCTGATCACCGTCACGCCAGGCTGATTCCTGATCACCGTCACGCCAGGCCGGTTCCTAAGCACCGTCACGCCAGGCTGGTTCCTGATCACCGCCACGCCAGGCTGTTTCCTGATCACCGCCACGCCAGGCTGTTTCCTGATCACCGCCCACCAGGCTGGTCCCTGATCACCGCCACGCCAGGCTGGTTCCTGATCACCGCCACGCCAGCTTGGTTCTTGCTCACCACCATGCCAGCTTGGTTCTTGATCACCACCACGCCAGCTTGGTTTCTAATCACTGCCATGCAAGCTGGTTCCTGATCACTACCATACCAGTTGGTGATAAGTAGAGAATGTGCTAGGTATTCAAGAAATTAGATGTCTAATTTTTGCCCCTAAAATGCCTGAAGGTGCTTCTTGGATGTGGAGCCCCTTTATGTGGCTAGGCTGTGAAAACGTTTCACACATGTGGTATCTCCATACTTAGGAGCAGCAGAATGTGTTTTGGGGTATAATTGTAAGTATGCCTGTGCTGTGTGAGAGAATTAGCTTGTTGAAAGTAAAATTTGTTGTTTTCACAAAGTTATTTTATCATTTTCCAAAAAATGTTGGCAAAAAACGACAATTTCAAAAAACTCACCACGCCTCTTATTAAATACCTCAGACTGTAAAGTTTCCAATTTGGGGGGTATTTGTACTCTCCTGGCATAGTAAGGGCCCCAAGAAATGATATAGGTAGTCAGTACATCAGGAATGACCAATTTTCAAATATAATATATACTATGGTTTGTAGACTCTATAACTTTCACACAGACTAAATAATATACAATGATGTGGGTTAATTCAACCAAGAAAGGTAGCACTATACATTTTGGTCTAAATTTATGAAGAAAGCATATTTAGCAAAATTTAATAAGTGTTTTTTTTTTTTTGCTTTTTAAATTTGGCCTTTTTTTTATTTATAGCACAAAAAAATTAAATTAAATTAAATACATAAATATTGGATTAAATACAACCAAAAGAAAGCTCTATTTGTGTGAAAAAAAATGATAAAAATTTCATTCGGGCACAGTGTTGTATGCCTGAATAATTGTCATTCAAAGTGTGAGAGCACTGAAAATTGGCCTGGACTGGAAGGAGGTGAAAGTGTCTGGACTTAAATTGGTTAAATGGTGCCCATTGTACCTAACCGAACTAGAGCAATTAGGCTAAGACTGGAACTGCAGGATCCAAATGTTCTAACAATTTAACCCAAATTAATTGCAACTGGAAATAGGTGGTTCTATGAAATATTTTAGATGATAGTGAATACTTCTATAAGCTACACATTTTTGCTTTTTTTCTTGAACACTTGAGTTCTTAATAAAAGGGGGGGCAGTCAATAAAAGGATGGATTAGCTAGACATTTCATACTGATAACAGATCATAATTATTACAGGAAAGGAAACAAAATCTGGTTTAACAAACCAAAGTCATGCTACCTACAGCCTGTACAGTCAGGTCCATAAATATTGGGACATCGACACAATTCTAACATTTTTGGCTCTATACACCACCACAATGGATTTGAAATGAAACAATCAAGATGTGCTTTAACTGCAGACTGTCAGCTTTAATTTGAGGGTATTTACATCCAAATCAGGTGAACTGTGTAGGAATTACAACAGTTTGCATATGTGCCTCCCACTTGTTAAGGGACCAAAAATAATGGGACAATTGGCTTCTCAGCTGTTCCATGGCCAGGTGTGTGTTATTTCCTCATTATCCCAATTACAATGAGCAGATAAAAGGTCCAGAGTTCATTTCAAGTGTGCTATTTGCATTTGGAATCTGTTGCTGTCAACTCTCAAGATGAGATCCAAAGAGCTGTCACTATCAGTGAAGCAAGCCATCATTAGGCTGAAAAAACAAAACAAACCCATCAAAGAGATAGCAAAAACATTAGGCATGGCCAAAGCAACTGTTAGGAACATTCTTAAAAAGAAGGAACGCACCGGTGAGCTCAGCAACACCAAAAGACCCGGAAGACCACGGAAAACAACTGTGGTGGATGACCAAAGAATTCTTTCCCTGGTGAAGAAAACACCCTTCACAACAGTTGGCCAGATCAAGAACACTCTCCAGGAGGTAGGTGTATGTGTGTCAAAGTCAACAATCAAGAGAAGACTTCACCAGAGTGAATACAGAGGGTTCACTGTCTTGGAAATTCGCTTTAACGAATTTCTCCTTACCGTGAGTACTCGCAGTTGGATGCGCAGAAATCCCCCATAAAGCTGTGTGAATCTCGCTTACCACGACTGCAGCCAAACTACACGATTCCTGCCCATCCAAATACTTTGGTTCTGTTGAATTTGTGGGTGATTGGAGCTCCGTTACCCTGGAATGATCACACGACACTCTAAGGCTGGTTGCAATCCACATAAGGGCCGGCTTTAGGCTCAGCTCTCTGTTTTTATTAAAAATACACACATGCCCCCCACATGAATAAAGTCAAACCCTCCCACCGAACAATACAATGGGGATTGCCTATACAGAGGATATACATTCCAATTGGAGCATAGCCTTTGCTATTATCTATCACTGGTCCTCCCCCATGAGTCTTCTGAGGTCAGCAGACTTCCTCCCCTTCCCCCCTATGAGCCATCTGAGGTCATATTTCCTGTCCTACTAGCTTCTATTGGTATGTAAAATTCTCTGCACAAGCACTCCCTAAAAATATCAGTCTGTACCTGGATGGGCCCGATACGATCTTTATTAAAACACATCCATCCAAGATACAGTTTCAAGTTGGTAATGGGTTGTAAGATATGCATAAGCCTACACGTGGAGTTCACACCGCTTGCGCATTGCGTTATGAAGCCCACGTGGTACCATGCTGCTGATATGTGGATACAGGCCCACGGTCTACTGACAGCAGCATTCGCATGGAATGCCGTGGTGGTATACACGCCGGTCTATAAGCGCAGATCTGCCATCTCATCCACTACCAAGCTGAGTACTGTAATACATACATTGTACATGCGCATGGCCCAATTGCAGCCTTCAAAGCTTTAATTAAGCCACACGAGAGACATATGAATAACACGAATACATGACACATTTAAAGTTCGACCAACAATACAAAATTTCCATGACATCACCACAAGATGTAAACCATTGGTGAGCCTCAAAAACAGGAAGGCCAGATTAGAGTTTGCCAAACGACATCTAAAAAGCCTTCACAGTTCTGGAACAACATCCTATGGACAGATGAGACCAAGATCAACTTGTACCAGAGTGATGGGAAGAGAAGAGTATGGAGAAGGAAAGGAACCGCTCATGATCCTAAGCATACCACCTCATCAGTGAAGCATGGTGATGGTAGTGTCATGGCGTGGGCATGTATGGCTGCCAATGGAAGTGGTTCTCTTGTATTTATTGATGATGTGACTGCTGACAAAAGCAGCAGGATGAATTCTGAAGTGTTTTGGGCAATATTATCTGCTCATATTCAGCCAAATGCTTCAGAAGTCATTGGACGTTGCTTCACAGTGCAGATGGACAATGACCCAAAGCATACTGCAAAATCAACCAAAGAGTTTAAGGGAAAGAAGTGGAATGTTATGCAATGGCCAAGTAAATCACCTGACCTGAATCCGATTGAGCATGCATTTCACTTGCTGAAGACAAAACTGAAGGGAAAATGCCCCAAGAACAAGCAGAAACTGAAGACAGTTGCAGTAGAGGCCTGGCAGAGCATCACCAGGGATGAAACCCAGCGTCTGGTGATGTCTATGCATTCCAGACTTCAGGCTGTAATTGACTGCAAAGGATTTGCAACCAAGTATTAAAAAGTGAAAGCTTGATTTATGATTAATATTCTGTTCCATTATTTTTGGTCCCTTAACAGGTGGGAGGCACATATGCAAACTGTTGTAATTCCTACACCGTTCACCTGATTTGGATGTAAATACCCTCAAATTAAAGCTGACAGTCTGCAGTTAAAGCCCATCTTGTTTGTTTCAGTTCAAATCCATTGTGGTGGTGTATAGAGCCAAAAATGTTAGAATTGTGTCGATGTCCCAATATTTATGGACCTGACTGTAACAATGGGGCAGATTCTGGATAATGTATATCAAAGTTTTGTTGTAATATCTTGCGCTTCCTCAGTTTGTACACACCATTTTGTTCTGGGAAAATGCACTGCCATCTGACAATGGACATTCAGCCCGATAAGGCACATAATATGTCTGTGCTGGCCTGCAGTCAAACATCAGTAAAAACATAGTAAACTGGGATCAGAGCTTTTTTGTTAGGGCTAATAGGAATTTCAATGGTTTTTAGTATTTAACACCATGTTTTACCTCCAGATTTTGACAATAGTGGTACACATTCTAAGCATGTACACCGATATTCACTGTCCTGTTTTTCTTTAAAGAAATATCACCACAAATCATTGAAAAACTCAAAGATTTAAATGTTTAAATTCTGAGATACACTTTCCAAGCACATTCTCTGTAAGCATGTTCTGGAAAACTAAAAAGGTCAGAGAGGATCGAGGGAATAAAGTCAGTATGAGATTTTGTTGATGCTTGCAGAGTTGTATATTGAGACTGGACAGGAACCAAAATACTGGAGAAGTCTTTGACAGATGCCTTCTGCATGCTGAATATTACAGAGAATAAAACTGCAACTAAACACTATTAACAAAGAATTCAGGAATCTGCCTTAATTACTCAAGACTCCTGAGAGTAGAAGATTATAAAATTATTTCAGATCAGATATACAATGCCAAAATGCATAGAACTGTACAGACTTATTTTATGCATTAGGTATCACGCCAGAATGGAGCAGCATCCAAGTAGAAGCATCTGTTTCACATGAGAAGCATACATTTTATGGTTTATGTTATAATATTCGGCAAGGGCATGATGTACACTGAATACACACAATGTCAATAAGGTACAATAATCAACTTATTTCCTTTTACTAAGATCCTTCAAATATAAAAATATAAGTAGAGTTACAAATTCTCGTTAAACATCTGTATTTAACATGAATGCAATACAATCTTCAAATTAAGTGGTATTAAACCCAAAAGCAAACATTATACCCATAAATATCTTTATCTCTATAAAGAAAATGTTCCTCAAGAACCACCCCCAATACCATGATTTTTACAAGTTCACACTCATTTGCTAAAACCACTGACTGACTTAACATTGTATAAAATAAAAACTAACAAGCATTATACTAGACAAAAAAAGTAATGTAAAATATAAATATATCAGATGCTTTAAATCCTGTAAGTTGTAAGGCAGGGCTACCATGGATTGGTCTTGTTTTTCCAGCAACACCTCAAATTTGTCGTTGTCTCTCTCACACCATTCTTGATCCACTTATTGCAGTGTGGCAGGGTGCATTATCCTACTGAAAATGGCTATCAGGGAATACCATTTCCAGGAAGGGAAGTAGTTAGTCAGCAACATAGTTTAGGTAAGTGGTATTTGTCAAAGTAACATCCACATGAATGGTAGGACCCAAGGTTTCCCAGCAGAACATTGCCCAAAGCATCACACTGCCTCTGCCTGCTTGCCCTCTTCCCATGCTACATGTTGTCATCTTATTTCCAGGTAAGTGACGCATATGCACCGAGCCATCCACAAGATGTAAAAGAAAACGTGATTGATCAGACCAGGCCACCTTCTTCCATTGTTCTGGGATTCAGTTCTGATGATCATGTGTTCATTGATAGTGCTTTTGACTGTGGACACAGGTGAGCATGGGCACTCTGATCGGTCTGCAGAAATGCAGTCCCATATGCAACAAACTGTGATGCTCATTTTTTCTACTTTAAACACATCAATGTCAGAGACAACATGCTTATTTGATGCCTAATCAATCTCACTGACTTTCAGATGTGATTGTAACAAGATAATCAATGTTATTCACTTACCCTGTCAGTGGTCATAAAGCACCAAAAAAGGGGGGAAAATGTCAGTGTGTCTTATGGAACGAATATGGAGCGACCGGTCCGGTATTTCCGCCACCATGTCAGAAAACCGGGCCTGCCGCTAAGCTCTTCTCTGCAGCAGGACCTTACCTGTTCCTCGGTCCAGCACTGTACATTCTTCCCGCGCCGCCATCTTTAGTGTGGGCACCGAGCTGTAACAGCCGGGTGCCCACTGAGCATTCGGGAGAAGCGCTGCGCTTGTGAATGGCTCAGCGTCTTCTGGGACACATGACAGGCCCCAGAAGAGGCCGGGCCAGTCACAAAGCGCAGTGCTTCTTGCGCATGCGCAGTGGGCTTTCAGCCGGGTTCCCACACTAAAGGGAGGACAACTCTGTGGAAGTGGGAGCGGGTACCTGTAAAATTCAGGTACCTGCCCTCCCTCCCTCCCTAAAGGTCTGCAGTCTCTGGGTCATCCCCTGTACTGTCTGCAGTCTCTGGGTCATTCCCTGCACTGTCTGCAGTCTCTGGGTCATTCCCTGCACTGTCTGCAGTCTCTGGGTCATTCCCTGCACTGTCTGCAGTCTCTGGGTCATTCCCTGCACTGTCTGCAGTCTCTGGGTCATTCCCTGCACTGTCTGCAGTCTCTGGGTCATCCCCCTGTACTGTCTGCAGTCTCTGGGTCATCCCCCTGTACTGTCTGCAGTCTCTGGGTCATCCCCCTGTACTGTCTGCAGTCTCTGGGTCATTCCCCTGTACTGTCTGCAGTCTCTGGGTCATTCCCCTGTACTGTCTGCAGTCTCTGGGTCATTCCCCTGTACTGTCTGCAGTCTCTGGGTCATTCCCCTGTACTGTCTGCAGTCTCTGGGTCATTCCCCTGTACTGTCTGCAGTCTCTGGGTCATTCCCCTGTACTGTCTGCAGTCTCTGGGTCATTCCCCTGTACTGTCTGCAGTCTCTGGGTCATTCCCCTGTACTGTCTGCAGTCTCTGGGTCATTCCCCTGTACTGTCTGCAGTCTCTGGGTCATTCCCCTGTACTGTCTGCAGTCTCTGGGTCATTCCCCTGTACTGTCTGCAGTCTCTGGGTCATTCCCCTGTACTGTCTGCAGTCTCTGGGTCATTCCCCTGTACTGTCTGCAGTCTCTGGGTCATTCCCCTGTACTGTCTGCAGTCTCTGGGTCATTCCCCTGTACTGTCTGCAGTCTCTGGGTCATTCCCCTGTACTGTCTGCAGTCTCTGGGTCATTCCCCTGTACTGTCTGCAGTCTCTGGGTCATTCCCCTGTACTGTCTGCAGTCTCTGGGTCATTCCCCTGTACTGTCTGCAGTCTCTGGGTCATTCCCCTGTACTGTCTGCAGTCTCTGGGTCATTCCCCTGTACTGTCTGCAGTCTCTGGGTCATTCCCCTGTACTGTCTGCAGTCTCTGGGTCATTCCCCTGTACTGTCTGCAGTCTCTGGGTCATTCCCCTGTACTGTCTGCATTCTCTGGGTCATTCCCCTGTACTGTCTGCAGTCTCTGGGTCATTCCCCTGTACTGTCTGCAATCATCTGTACTATGTCTGCAGTCTCTGGTTATCTCCTGTACTATGTCCGCAGTCTCTGGTCATCTCCTGTACTGTGTCTGCAGTCTCTGGTTATCTCCTGTACTATGTCTGCAGTCTCTGGTCATTTTCTGTACTATGTCTGCAGTCCATTGGTTCAGAATATTTTTTTTCTTGTTTTTCACCTCTAAAACCTAGGTGCGTCTTATGGAGTGAAAAATATGGTATATATAGTACAGTATATAGATACACACACACTGAACAGTGCATCACACTGCCTCTACAGCCGGAACGAACAACTGACACACACCAAACCGCTGCAGTTTAATGTGAGGCAGTTGCCCAAGACCATGTGAACAGGCCCTCAGAGAGCCACAACCTGGGTTTTGCCTGCAGCAAAACCCATCTCCACTTTCTGGGGCTCTGGTGAAAAAAAAGATGACTTCTTAATCTGATCAGATGCTGGTCTTCCAGCATGCAGATTAAAAAAAAGCCAGTTATTAGACCGGATCCGGTTGGGCAGGCTGCTGTACACACTGGCCAATTGTTGGTAGGTTTTGGTTGAACCGGCTGATACCTGTCATTCAGCCTGTGTGTACCAGCCTTTAAATCTAAAATACTGTAAGGTAATGCTGGTATAAACTCCGTATTGGTGCTCCCAGGTTCACTTCATTGCTACAGATGTTAAAAAAGCATCAGAGTTCATTCTGAAGTAAAAGCATAGTAAAAAATAGCAGACACTCTATTTGGCAAGACAGGCCTATTTTGCGAAAAACTGGACAACATAGCAGGTAGGGTTCTTAAACCTTATGGACGCTGTGTATAAAATTAGCTTAGCATGCAGTAAAATAGCTAAAAGAAACCAGATTTAATGTTTTGCATGATATGGTGTCTAGAAACCTGGAACAGATTCTGGATAATACACGCTTGGGCCAAAAACTAGCAATAAAATCCTATGTAAGCAGCAAAACCTCATAAATCTAGAGCACTGTGACCCTTTCTCACTGCTGACACAGGACTTTTGCTGTCTGATTAGTGTAGCTGAAAATAACTCTTGCTGGAATAAGAATGTAAATCATTTAGAAATTAAAAAAAATATATGAGAGAAAAGCATGGCAGGTCACTGATAAGCCTCTTCAGATGTTTTTAAATGTTCCAACCACTTTTGACATTTGTAAGTTAACAGCCATGATTGTAACTGATGAAAAAACTGCACAAATCACAGAACGAATACTAGATCTGAACAACTGTTTAGATTTTTACTATTGATAAAGGAAATCAATATACAAACTCAGCAACAGCAGCATCAACTATTTCATATCAACTTAAAACCTATAAAAGAGAAATTCGATCAGGACAAATACTGCTCCTTAAACTTGCTTGACCTCAACTTACTTACAATATCAAGTTAAAGCCCCATTGCAGTTCCCCATCAACAGAAAAAAAGTCAGGTTGGATAAAAAAATAATTCCCTTACCGCAGGCCGAAAAAGAGAAATGTAAAAGTATATGGCTAGTCTAAGTGTCTGTCTGGAATCATCACATGATCGAGTCCCATTGCTGTAATTGGAGAAAAGCAGCTGGGAATACCAGTGAGCCAGTGGATTCCTGGGGGGTGTTTACAAAAATGTACAGAATACTGCCTGTGAAATGAATTTTTCACTTACGCTGTTCATTTGTTTTGATTTTTGAAAGTCATTTTTTTTATTAAATTCAAGACAGTTAAAGTGTTACTAAACCCACAACAGTAAAATCAGTCTGTATATGCAGTAAAGCATTCTTGTTATACTCACTGTGGAACCTAAGGGGTTAATCATCCTCATTGTGTTAAAAGGATGTTTATTCAAGTCTTCTCTGATCCTCCCTTTCTTCTACTCTTCCCAATCTGCTGACAGAACAGAGGCTAGGAGGCAAGCTGCACATGCTCAATTTGGTGTGTTTTGCTAGAGATTTTTTTTTCTTGGGAGAGTGCATGAGATCAGCACAGGGCCAATCAGCACTGTCCAGATAGAGGGGTAGAGATTATGCAGCCTCATAGGACAATCAGGGGAGAATGAAAACTCCTCCTACAAGCTTTAGCCAGTGCTCTGCTGGACACTGATAGAAGTCACTGCTATATCTGCTGATGAGAAAAGGTATTTAGCAGTTTATATTTACTAAAATAATTGCATTTCTATGTACTGTGGGAGATCAGATATACTAAATGCATGTGTTTAGTAACACTTTGACAACAAGGTCAGGACAGCCAGGGAGGCAATATTTCTTTCATAAGTTTAGAACATTATAAGGAAAAATTTAAAGGTGAACACCACCCCCTCCCCCTAACACAGTTCCTGCTGTAGTTCCCTCTTGGGCTGCAGCTCTATCCAGCCACTCCCTACATCAGTAGATCTGCTCTTGGCCACAGCAGGGGGGGGGGGAGGGGGGTCTAGATTTTTTTTTTTTAGTCTTGTTGTCCTGCAACATTTTTTTTTTTTGCAATTCTTAGACAATTAAACATAACATAAAGAGTTAAGTAGGACTGATTAGGGTAAACTAAAGGTTATTGGGGGTTAAACAGAGGAACAAGTTTTTTTAAAAAAAAGGGGGGGTGGGTGCTACTATCTTCCCTCACATGAGGTCGCCTGTAGGAACCAGGTACGTGATAGCATGGTTTTATGTCCACTTTTTCCCTATTAAAAACACAAATGAAATAAATCCCACTAGAAAAAAAAAAAAACAATTCTCCCTTTGACCCACAGAGGCTGGAAAACAATACCCCCCTTCCCTCCAGTGTTTATGAATCAACACAATTGTATACATACCAGCACAGTATCAAACATAAATGTAACATTATTGTGAATACAGTGCCAAAAGGTGTTTAAAAGACTTTTAATCACTGATGATAGTTCTGTGCATTGGTTTTGATGGGAAATGATATAGCACTAGAAAATTATAATGAATACAGTGCCAAAAATGTGTAAAGTATAACTAAAACAAACCTTTATTTTTTTTGTTGTGTTACTTACAGATTTTAAAAGCCAAAGAGGGTGCAATGAATGTGAGTCCTGATGCAGTCATAATTCTGCTGTATACATCATACAACTGTAGTTATAGCAATTTAAAGTTAGAAAAATTGTTATTTACAAAAAATATTTTAAAATGACAAAAAATGCAGTCTGTCAATAACTTTAAGAACAGTGTTTGTTTGTTTGTTTGTTTGTTTGGGCCCACCTTTAGTTAATGTTAACTCAGCCTGCAGATTGGGTAATTTATAACTTCTTGTAACAGGCCAAGCTGTCCATCAAAAGTGACAGTTACAGAGTTAGAACAAACCACATTACATCGGCGGGTTACTTCTAAATGTCAGCTTTCATTCAAACAGTTTAAACTTTTTTTGCCAACTGAAAAAAGAAATCCATTGCTGTAATTGCTAAAACATGTTAGCTGGAGTTGAGCTTTACCCACTAGCCTACAGGGCACTTATACCCCCTTCCTGCCCAGGCCAATTTCCAGCTTTCAGCACTGTCACACTTTGAATGACAATTGCGCGGCCATGCAACACTGTACCCATATGAAATTTTTATCATTTTTTTGTGACAGATAGAGCTTTATTTTGGTGGTATTTAATCACCTTTGGGATTTTTTCTTAAAACAAACCAAAAACCACTGAAAATTTTGAAAAAAAAATGTTTTTTTCCTCGTTTTTGTTATAAAATTTTGTAAATAAGTGATTTTTCTCCTTCACTGATGTGTGCTAATGAGGCTGTAGTGATGGGCACTGATGGACACTGATAGGTGGCACTGATGTGCATTGACAGGCATCACTGATGGGCACTGAAAGGCAGCACTCATATGGCACTGATAGGTGGCACTGACACTGTTAGGCAGCACTGATAGGCACTGATAGGTGGCACTGACTGGCACTGATGGGTGACCCTGAAAGGCAGCGCAGATGGGCACTGATATGTGGCATTGATGTGCACTGGTAGGCACTGATGGGCACTGGCAAATGGCATGTATGAGCACTGACAGCTGGCACTACACTGATCATCAGTGCCCTGATGATCAGTGTACACGTACCCTCTGAGGGATGCAGATTACCGGCTCTGCTCTCCTCTCAAGCTGTCAGCGTGACAGCTCATGAGGAGAGAAATGCCGATAACCAGCATTTCCCTATTTACATGTGATCAACTGTGATTGGACACAGCTGATCACAGAACTGAGCTGGCATCTTCGGCTCTTTCCGTTGATCAGTGATCCGCTGTGTCCAAGGGACACAGCGCACAACCGATCGCCGCGCTGTACGCTCCTGGAGCCGCGCATGCGCGGTTAGAAGAAGGATGTCATATGACATCCTCCCAGAATGAGAGAACCACCTTGCACCCGTCATTGTACTATATGGCGGGCGGGAGGCGGTTAATTTGCCAACTTTTTTACTTGTAGTCCATTTAATAATTACATCTCAGGGCTGGTTCACATTTTTGTGGCATGTTTTATGTGCATTTTAGGTGTGTTACCATTCATTGAAACCTTTAACGTGTGTTTTCATGAAAGTGTATCAAAACAAGCAGTTTTTTTTTTATGTGTGAACAGGGCCTAAGACTACAGTTCTTAGGGTGACTATGCTGTTGTGCAGTTTCACTGTAGAACAAACTACATTGTCACCTTTTTACACAAACAAGCCTGCTGTGTTAATGCTTAATGATAGCGACTATCATATACTTAAGTTTTGATCTTGCTCCCACTTACAATTTAATAAAACATCTGAATAGTGCAACATGGAACAAAGAAATGTTTCATCCCACACCATAGATATTTGCATAGCTCTAGAAATCCCCCCTCCCTCTACAGTAGCAGTGTCTGGTTAGACTTCTCAGACTATGAACACTGCATTGTGGGAGGAAGAGAATGTGCATGCGTGTGCCACATGGCTCACACTGAAGAGGTGGAAAAGGGTAGCGAGGAAGCAGTGACAAGGTAGAACCAGGCACCACTTGCATACCACCTGTAATACCCCATTATTACAAGGCTATTTCTTAGTTTCCAGTGCTCTGATACTTTGAGATTCAGTTATAAACAGTGTATCACAATTCATTTATTGAGGCATCTAAAGCTTTCTTTTAGTGATATTTAAAGTTATAGTACAGGTAAGCTCAGGGGCAGACTGACAACTCATGGGGCCCCCGGGCAATAGGGGATCATGGGGCCCCTGTGTCCTTGCCCAAACTCAAAAAAGCCTATGAAAAAGGTACAGGGGCATCTCATGGGGCCCCCTACTGACGCCAAGCCCTCAGGCAGTGCCCGAGTTTCCAAATGGTCAGTCCACCCCTAGGTAAGCTTACTTGTAGGTTAAATGAATATCTCCTAAATGTCTACCTTTTAGGAGATATTCTAGGGAGTGGCAGATGGTGATGTCACCGGCACATGCACTCTGAAGGAACGGCATACCAGTTTCTTCAGAACTTTGTGCAACAGCCGTGACTCCGGCACACATGCACAGGAGTGATGTCACCGTGGCTTGGCCATTCAAGCAGCTGCAGCCTGCGAACCTGGAAGGAAGACAGAGTGAAGATGGAAGCCTCTGTAGCAGTGAAAACAAGCCACTAGAGAGCTTTGTTCTCAGGTAACTCTTTCATATTGTGCTAGTACCTTTACTAACACTTTAATAACCATGGTTTGTTTTTTGGTATTGCTATATACAGGAAAAAGACAAAAACTTTTTTTTTTTTTTTTTTTAAACCGTGTCCCTAAGGCTCCATGTACGCGGGGCATTTGGAAAACACTTCTGAACGATGGAAAATGACTGCTGGAAAACGTAGGTTAAAAAACATCTGTTTAGCCACGTTTGCATACCGCGTTTAATGCATGTTTATGAGCGTTTGCATTTAGAAGCGTTTTTTAAAGATAACCTCAGGGGACCTTCCAAAATGCCCAGAATGCACTGAAAAACAGTAAAAAATTTCAGATATTTTGAAAGAAATAGAGAGAGCAGTATTTGTTGAGATTAGCTGTCTTTTTTTTTTGTGGTGTTTGGATGTGTTCCAGCTCATTTCTATGCAGAAATTATTGCAGCAGTGTCTAACATTTTCTTTCATGCAAAACCTCAAAGTATGGTGTACCAGGAAAAAGCTTTACATGCATTTTTCATGATGAAAAAGGCTCTGTACAGCATCTGGAAATGGAAGAGTTAAAAAAAAATTTCCAAACGCTTATAAACGCGGATAGCCACGTTTAGACGCATTTGGCGTTTGAAAAGCTGATAAAATCTACTCCTGAGCGCAAATTTTGTGCGTTCAAAAAAACGGCTGTAAACTCAACTGCCTGTAAATGACTATAAACGACATAGTGTACATGGACACATAGGAAAACATTGGGGGGGGAGTTCAGGGGCTGCTGAAACAAATGCAGATAAGCTCCTAAATGTGAGTTTATTAGCTGCAGTGTATATGGAGCCTAACTTTCTGATGAAATAAAATAATACCAGGACGGTATGAAACCCACTAAAGTAGACATTCCAAAGTGATCTGATACTTTTCCTAAGGAAATGAAAAAACCTGCTGGTATAAGGAAGGGAGGAGTTGAAACACAGAGCTTGGTAATGGTGCGCTAGATGCAGAACATACATGTCCTACACATAGGACAAAGGAGATGAAGGGGTTAATGTACAGGTCACATACACTAACAGAATGAAGATGAAGGGGTGAATGTATAGGATAAGGGAGATGGAGAGTTAATATACAAATCATACAGTGTTCAATGACCGCTTGGTTCATCGGCATTAATAGGCGGTTCTTTACTCATTGCCATTTATAAATGGCATAGGGTAAATAACCATCCCTCACCTTACAGTTGTTAGACGCAAGTACTAATGTAGTTAAGGTGTCTGCTACAAAGTTTCTGGCTTTTTGTGTTACTTTTTGCACAGTAAATAAAGTGCTCATTAAGAAAGTTATTTTTCTGAACACAGAAAACATGCACTTGAAATCTGCAGACTGCTATAATTATGTAAATGTTACTGGATGGCCAACTTTACATCTCCCAGATGTGTTCTCTACATAACACACTGCATACTTTGCAGAACTCTCAAAACCGTCTTGGGTTATAAACACAAAGTTCAACATTAAGGTCCCCATTTATTATGCCAATTACAGAGCAGACCAATGTCATGACTAAACAGTCCCAGGTTCCTGAAGTCATTTTACTTTTATAACAAATGTTGTTCCTTCTTTCCATAAGAATCACCGCATCTTAACTACATTCTCTCTATTTTAAGGCTTTTACAAGCTTTTAAACTGTTGATATATTTACCACAACTGACTGATAACGGCTGACTGACGACTGCAACATAGTTTTCTTTTTTTTTTTAAAGATTTATCATTCTGTGTATACAGCCAATATATTTTTAAAATCTAAACTCCAAGGAAAATGAAAAGCTACCCTTGCATTGGTGCACTGGGGAATAGCAAAAAGACATCCTACTTTGTCAGATTTTGTCAAAAAGAAGGCTGGTGTCAAAAGTACGTTTAAAATTTGACAACTTCTCTCCACCTGCTCCAAAATGCAGTGATCAGTCTGTGGAGAACCTTCAGTGATAGATTGTTACAACCACGATGCACCACTGAGTGACACGGGAAGTAATTTTTTCCAGTGGCCATCAAATTATATTATTTCTTTCTGTGAGTGCTGGACACAAGGGTCCTAATTTGGATTTATGATCTAGATTTGTTGTTGTTTACGATATGTTAGCATTAGGTTAATTTATGTGCAATAATTTTTAGTGTAATATTTAGGGGAAGTGGTGCAATATTTGCATTTTTGTAGTTCGATTCTTCTGCCGTTTGTTCAACCAATGGAATTTATTTAATGCAGTGTTTTAATACGATGGTATGGCATCAGTATCAAATAGTACCAGTATTAAACATTTGAAGACCAGGCCTATTCTGACACTTCTCTCCTACATGTAAAAATCAGTATTTTTTTTTTTTACTAGAAAATTACTTAGAACCCCCTAAACATTTTTTAAGCAGAGGTCCTAGAGAATAAAATTGTGGGATTTTCAATTTGTTTTCTATCACATGGTATTTGTGCATCAGTTTTTCAAATGCAATTTCTTTGGAGAAAATACACTTTAATGAATTTTAATGCATAAAACACAATGTAATACCCAACTGTTTGGTAAAATATAAAAAGATAATGTTACGCCGAGTAAGTAGATACCTAACATGTTACGCTATAAAAATTGAGCATGCTCGTGGAATGGCGCCAAACTATGGTACTTAACAAATCTCCATAAGTGATGCTTTAAAAACCTTTACAGGTTACCAGTTTAAAGTTACACAGGAGGTCTCGTGCTAGAATTATTGTTCCTGCTCTGACGTTCGTGGCGATACTTCACATGTGTGCTTAAATTGCCATTTACTTATGTGTGCGGGACCGAAGCATGCATGCACCTTTGCACACAAAGGGGCACTTTAAGTTATTTTATTTATTTGTTACACTGTGTATTTTTCACTTTTATGGTCATCACAAGGGATGAACAACATCCCTTGTGATAGCATGGGCAGTGACAGGTACTATTTGTGAAGAGATCTGGGGTCTATTAGACTCCAGAACTCTCTTCTTCCCCTAAAAGTCTCTGTTCACACCAAGATCGGTTTAATAAGATACTTTCCCAAGTGACGGCTTGTTTACATCCAGTGAAACATACTTGTCGCTTCCCGTTTCTAACACCATAGAGATGATCTGGTCCCTGTTCATGTATGATAAGCTGGCGGAAATGCTAGCTTCAGTCCTGGGCTCCCCTGGTGGGATGGGAGAGCCCGGAGAGGTGCTGGAGGACACTGGGAGGAAAGCCAATTAGCTGCTAGGATTGCTTTTACAAAAAAGGGAATTAAGCAGCTGAACAAACATTGCCAGGATGATGCATGTGGCCTCAGGCATCAACCCGGCATAACCACTTTGAAGGATAAGTTCACTTAAAAAAAATAAATAAATAAATGCACATCTTTTTGCAGTCAGATACACACTGACAGGGAGAGACAAAAAAAACTACCACAGCCCTCAACAGTGCCATGGTAGTTAATTAATAACTACAAGCAGACGACCGCAAAGGGTGACAGTACTTGTAGTCTTCCATTCACTGAACTCTGTGAATGAATGACATGGTGGCTGGGTGAGTGCAGAAGATCCCTTGGTAGCTGTCACTAGATGAAGTAGAGTGGGCAGGGGACGGGAGTGGGAACATGTTACATGTTTCTCCCTAAAAACAGGAGGAACATGTAACATTTTCCAAAGGTTAACTTATCCTTTAAGCTTGAGACACACAAGTATGTTAGCCAATCTTAAAGTGGTTAAATACAGTACTGTATTTAATTTAGATTTTAATTTTTTTTATTTTCAATTCATGGCTATTGCATATACAGTGAGGAACAGAAGTATTTGAACACCCTGCGATTTTGAAAGTTCTCCCACTTAGAAATCATGGAGGGGTCTGAAATTCACATTGTAGGTGCATTCCCACTCTGAGAGACAGAATTAAAAAAAAATTCAGGAAATCACACTGTATGATTTTCAAAGAATTTATTTGTCTTGCACTGCTGAACATAAGTATTTGAACACCTGAGAAAATCAGTGTTAATATTTGGTACAGAAGCCTTTGTTTGCAATTACAGAGGTGAAAGGTTTCCTGTAGTTCTTGACCAGGTTTGCACACACTGCAACAGGGATTTTGGCCCACTCCTCCACACAGATCTCCTCTAGATCTGTCAGGTTTCGGGGCTGTCGCTGAGCAACACGGAGTTTCAGCTCCCTCCAAAGATGTTGTATTGGATTTAGGTCTGGAGACTGGCTAGGCCACTCCAGAACCTTGATATGCTTCTTACGGAGCCACTCTTTGGTTATCCTGGCTGTGTTCTTCTTAGAACACACATCAGTTTTTATTGTTGTCTGTGCCCGTTAGGTAGATTCACTCTCTCAGTTTAGCATTATTGTAGTAGTAAATAGTCAAAAGTAAAAGAAAATTGCTAATTTTGTGCTGTCCCCAGAAAAACAATGGTGAGGTCTTCAGTGGGGAAACCAGGTTGGGTGACCTTGGAGGCCCTAAGGGATTCAATTAATTTGCAGATTTCCCCTCACTTCCTGTTTTGGCTATGGGACAGGAAGTGATAGGTATGCTCCCCACTGGGACATGGATGGGAAATAAAGACAGGAGTTATAAACGTCCCTTACTCTATCCAAAATGAAAAAGTAGAATTATAGGCAAAACTTTCTTTTTTTTCTTTTTAGGTGCTTCACAGTTCATCATAGCAACTCTTATATTTTGAGGAAAAAATGTATAGTGAAAAAAAGCAATGGTAAATGAAAAGCATTTTTTTTTATTATCAATTGATCCAACAAATAATATGATGTGGCACAAATGCTTTGTTTCATACAAGGCACGTGCTTTTCAAATTAAAGGACAATTTCCAGTCTTGTTACATGCATTTATGATCTCAAGAAAAAATAATGTTCCTTATATCATATGCAAGTTAACACTGAGGTGAACAGAGAAATACCCAAGACTATAGAAATTTTAGTCACATCTACGTGTCAAATTTGAGCAAATAATCTTGACAGCAGACAAGAAAAAAGTCCCTCCCATAGAAAGCACACACAGATGCAGAGATGGACAATTCATCATAGTGCAAATAGAACAGAGGACACCAGCAAATCAAACCCAGAGTACCATATGTTCCCATTACCAGGAAAATGTTATCCCGCATAAACTGATAAAAGTCATGCCAACTGACAGTTGTTCCTTCTGCCTCTCTTTTTAATTTACAGAGATTGCATTACATTACCTCGGATTACAATTTCATGCTTCAGTGTAACAGAAATACCATGATGTGCAAAAAGTCCTATTGGCTAGGAGTTAATATCTGAGTTTTCTACAAATTGGAATGCAAGAGAAGATTACAAACAAGAGAATTCTCCACGTTTTAGATATAAAATAATATGTATTCACTGAAGGACAAACAGACATGTATTACTAGTTTTGTTATGTATCAATATGGTTTCTCCAGCTAAAGTGGAAATCCAAGTTTGATAGTTTGAATGGAGTAGGAAGTTGAGCTAAACAGCAATAGACTGCTGGTGCTTAATTCCTATACGCAGCTCATGCATTATTTGGCATTTCCACTATCCCAGTGCATGGCCTTCTGTCGCAGTAACCAGTAAAGTGGTGGACCCAAACTTAAAGAGTATTTCCACTTTTGCAGCAAAATTAAGAAAAACACCTATTTTATATGTCACATGTTCTTATTCACGTAGTAAAACGTAAAGAAACAATAATAAAAAACTTGCTTCTTACCTTTTGATAGTGTGAAAATTCCTACTTTGCATTTCCCTTCTATATAAGGTTAGGGACAGGGTTGGGGAAGTGTGTTTACCATAAATGATCCTGTCTGTTCTGTGCAGTTGTAAACTACTGTAGGTGTGCACACTGTCTGCCCTAACTTCTTTAACTTCTTTCTAGACAGGATCATTTTTTTAGAATCACTTGCAGAGTTCATGGGTCTACACCTGCTCCAAAGAAACAACTAGAATTACCGGGAGATTCTTTTTTTTTTTCTAATGCAGGGAAATTAAGGTAAAAAAAGTTTTGCCTTTAGATAATGCTATGTCTTCTATTTTTTATATACCTAAATTTGACTCTTAATTATAACTGCATGCATAGTTTTACACAAGGCAAATTCATGTCTACTCTGAAAAGTGGTCACATATATTTTGACAGGTAGGAGCTCTCATGTTATAGCAATGGAGTAACTGAGCACAAATTAGTTACTTAGACGATCATAAGCACAATGCTTATTTATAACAGACCAAGGGATTGATTTACTAAATCTGGAGAGTACAAACTCTGATGCAACTCTGCATATAAACCAATCAGCTTCCAGTTTTTATTGTCAATGCTTAAATGAACAAGTTGAGTTTAGAAGCTGATTGGCTACCATGCACAGCTGCACCAGATATTGCACTCTCCAGCTTTAGTAAATCAACCCTCAAGAGTCTTTGATTTCTTAATCTCTGTCCAGGAAAATCTGATAGCTAAACATAGCAGTGTATTTTTTACCAAGATTTAGGTCTACAGTTTATAAAAGCATAAAAACAGAGAAAAGGGTTATGGGGTGGATAAGATATACATTTCATGTTTACTTTCTTGGTGCTTTTTGGATTCTGACAAACAGAGATCAACCATAAGTGGAAACATACAAAAAATACAGGTCTACCAGCAACCAGCTTCTGCTGTTCTTTCATCTCACATGCAAACTGCAAAATATGTAATGTGCATACTGCAAACATACGGCAGGTTGACAAAGGAAACTACAATATTTGGAAATGGAAGTGGCCAGAGCCTTGTATTGTAAAATGAACAAACCAACCCAAGCTGGTCTATCCCAGCACCTGTATATAAACCCTTAAACATATATAGCATTTTTAACCAAGTACAAAGTAAATATCACTGAATAAAACTTGGGTCTGTGTATGTCCAATAATTACTTATGTTGTGTACCAATAAACTTTCCTCTCCCCATCAAAAGCATATCCAAGCATCGTTTTGTTTTTTTCCATGTAACCTTGTTCCTGCAGGCATTACCAGGCTTGTAAAATTCTTGCAGCCGACAGGTGCTTGGTTCCTATAAACTTGCCCCCCCCCCCCCTCCCTTATCCATCCAATCATCAAAATACAAGTGAAAATTCCAGGTTTTGACCATACCTTGAAAAGACTGTTTCGCTCGGTCAACCAGTTCTTCTATAGAATAACTTGCAAGCTCTCCTCTTGCATGCTTTGTTTTGCAGTAGGTACATGCATTTAGGCACCTAAAAAATACAATAATAGCACGTGTGTTTGATACATTTCAGATATTTTTAGTAAAACATAAAAACTTGCTAACAATATACAATTGGTTGCAAGGGTTGTAGTAAACTTGTGGTTTCCTAACTATTTGTTTTATATATAAATAAAGCATAGGGCATTCCCTTAGCATCTGCTGAAATATTTTAAAATCATTGTAAAATATAAGGATCAGCATAGCTACGATTAGATTTTCATGATTTTTTGCAGCCCCTCTAAGCTCTTAGATTTGACCATCTCTCCAAAGTTATCTAATCAGGTTAGACTCCTGCTGAGGCCTACCACTATGCAGACTATCCCCCCTTCATTCAATCATAAAACCTGCTGTCAAATTCATCCATCTATCAAATCAGTGTCCGCCAAGCCTCTGTCAATCCTTCCAATATCTTCCAGTCATTCAATACATAAAATTTTAAATACTAACGACAACATACAAAGACAACGACAACATACAAAGACATCCACAACTCTGTTCCAAGATAAATTAAAAGCCTCATTAAATACCATACAAACTGTCCTATTTGCTTCTCCTAGAGCCTCCTGCTCTTTAACACCCTAGTCAACTGCTTCAATGCTCATCTCCAGGACTTCTCCAAAGCCTGTCCCTTCCTCTGCAACTCCCTACCCTAATCCTCCTGGCTATCGCCTACTCTGCCCGCCTTCGAGTGACCCTTAAAAAGCCTGTAGGAAAGCCTAACTTGCCCCTAACAACTGGAATTTTACTTTCTTCATAAACGCCTCCAGCACAGTTATTACTCTCTTTTATCAGTTGCCTATCCATTTAGATTGTAAGATTTCACAAGCCGGACTCTCCTAACCTTCTTTAAATTTGTAAAACCCCACACAAACGGTTTGTGCTATGTACTGAAAACCTTGTATAATAATAATGGGAAAAACTGCAATTACAAATTAAAAAAACATGTAAAAATAAGGTTTTTAAAACAATAAACAAATTCCCATGAATTCTTGTGTTACAAGGGTTAGGTTAAGCATATACTGATAATAATAAATTCTTCACTAGGCTATAGAGTGATGTGAACTCAAGTCAGTTACAGAACAGGTAAATGATTTTTGTAAATGCTAACAAACCTAAAGACATATATTGTGTTCCTGTTGCTTTTACAGCATATATTTTTTTTAATTGTATACATTTATTTTCAAACATTCATTTAAATCAGAGTGTGCCTGTGGCGCTAATTTTGAAGAGGAAGCCCAGTACTGGATGCTCTCTTTTTGACAGTCTAGGGCTAACAAAATTTTCAGTAAGTGGAGGGCTCAAAGAGTGGGCAAAGCCCCTTCTCTGATTCATTCAGTTGTATAGGTAACCAGGGCTACTACTATTGTGGTCTATTGATAGCAAATGCTAGTGGCAGCAGAGCAGGTAAATGGAAAGTAAAATATAGTGTTAATGAGAACATATTTTGAGTTACTTCAGCCTTTATCTTAATTTTTATATTCTCACAGCTGTTTTTCCTTTGTGTAATATTTTACTAAATAAAACTAGGCACTAGAAGAAGCTCTCAGTAACTCTATGCTATCACTCTGCTTCTGGATTAAAATGGTTGAGAAACGTTATCCACCACATTGGTACTGCATGGTTTTCAATGAGGCAGCCAGCTCACAGACGATCTTTAGTAGAAGTAAAACTAATGTGTAGCACTGCAAATTTAGAATTAAAGCATGTGTATATGATGAGTAAATATAGCTGCCCCTGTATGTATAGTTACAAATAATACAAAGAACTTTGAATACAAAAACAGTTTATGGTAAATCAGTTAAGCAACATTTAGCTGATATTTCACATGTATGTCTGGAAAAAAAAGGAAATTGAAGTTTTCAGGGTGCACCCCCTACTCCTAAGGTCCAAGAAGTACTAATACACAAAGAATGCCCCCCCCCCCCCCCACACACACACACAAAGCAATGGGCAGAACAGTGGCCAGATGGTTAGCACTTCCGTCTAGCAGCACTAGGGTTGTCGGTTTGAATCTCAACCACAACACTACCTGCCTGGAGTTTGCATGTTCTTTCTGTGATAGTGTGGGTTCCTCTGGGTACTCTGGTTTCTCCCAAACTCCAAAGGCCTGCTGGTAGGTTGATTGGCTCCTGTCTAAATTGGCCCTAGTATGTATGAATCTGAGTTAGGGACCTTAGATTGTGAGCTCCTTGAGGGCAGGGATTGATGTGAATGTACAATATATATGTGTACAGTGCCATGAAAAAGTATTCATACCCCTTGACATTTTCGACATTTTGTCTTGCTACAACCAATAACGTAAAAGTTTTTTATTTGCATTTTCTGTGATAGACCAACACGAAGTGATAGGAAAATGATAAAAATGTTTTTCAAAATTTTTTTCAAATAAATATCTGAAAATTGTGGCGTGCATTTTCATTCAGCCTCCTTTACTCTGATACCCCTAACTAAAATCTAGTGGAACCAATTGTCTTCAGAAGTCACTTAATTAGTAAATATAGTTCACCTGTGTGTAATCTAATCTCCTTATAAATACAGCTGCTCTGTTAAGCACTCAGAGGTTTGTTAGAGAACATTAATGAACAAACAGCATCATGAAGGCCAAGGAACACACCAGACAGGTCACGGATAAAGTTGTGGAGACGTTTAAAGTAGGGTTAGGTTATAAAAAAATATCTAAGCTATGAACATCTCACGGAGCACCATTCAATCCATCATCTGAAAATGGAAAGAGTATGGCAAAACTGCAAACCTACCAAGACATGGCCATCCACCTAAACTGACTGGCCGGGCAAGGAGAGTATTAATCAGAGAAGCAGCCAAGAGGCCCATGGTAACTCTGGAGGAGCTGCAGAGATCCACAGCCCAGGTGGGGGAATCTGCCCACAGGACAACTATTAGTCGTGCACTCCACATATCTGGCCTTTATGGAAGAGTGGCAAGAAGAAAGCTATTGTTGAAAGAAAGCCATAAGAAGTCTTGTTTGCAGTTTGCGAGAAGCCATTTGGGGGACACAGCAAATATGTGGAAGAAGGAGCTCTGGTCAGATGAGACCAAAATTGATAATTTTGGCCTAAAAGCAAAATGCTATGCCTGGCAGAAAACTAGCACTACACATCACCTTGAACACACCATCCCTATCGTGAAACATGGTGGTGGCAGCATCATGTTGTGGGGATGCTTTTATTCAGCATTTACAGGGAAGCTGGTCAGAGTTGAGGGGAAGATGGATGGAGCCAAATACAGGGCAATCTTAGAAGAAAACTTGTTAGAGTCTGCAAAAGACTTGAGACTGGGGCGGAGGTTCACCTTCCAGCAGGACAACGACCCTAAACATACAGCCAGAGCTACAATGGAATGGTTTAGATCAAAGCACATTCATGTGATAGAATGGCCCAAAGTCCAGACCTAAATCCAATTGAGAATCTGTAGCAAGACTTGAAAATTGCTGTTCGCAAATGCTCCCCGTCAAGTCTGACAGAGCTTGAGCTATTTTGCAAAGAAGAATGGGTTAAAATGTCACCCTCTAGATGTGCAAATCTGATACCCAAAAAGACTTGCAGCTGATAACTGCAGGAATACAAATGCACACCACACTTTTCAGATATTTGTAAAAAAAACTTTAAAACCATTTATCATTTTCCTTCCGCTTCACAATTATGTGCCACTTTGTGTCGGTCTATCACTTAAACTCCCAATAAAATAAATTTACGTTTTTGGTTGTAACATGACAAAATGTGGAAAATTTCAAGGGGTATGAATATTTTCTCAAGCTACTGTAAAGTGCTGTGTAAATTGATGGTGCACAATAAGAAAATGTAATAAATAACCAAACTGGCATTGTTGGTGAGATAAATAAAGGAGTGGGCTATTGAATAGGAAGTGGAATGGGGGAACAGTCACAGAGGTGAAAGTGGTCATAAAATTGTTGGATAGTGATTCAGAAAGTGATGTTCTAATATTTTTGATGATTTGTCTTTGAAAAATAATTTTTGGAAGTTCTGTCTTGTTCTGCCAAAATCCTTTCTTGGGATATGTCACAATTCTGGAGGTACAAATTTCAGGAGCTGTATGATCCTGTAATATTGGTGTTGTTGCAAAGCCTGGTTACTTTTTTTCTGTCTCTGGAATCAGAATGTGATTGCCTTAAATTTTATGTTATGCCTAAACTTGGAATGCTGTCCAAAAGCCAGCAGTGCAGGTTGGAATATTTTCATTATGATGGGTTGCAGATCTTTGGTTATCTTTCTTATTCTTTCTAGTACTGGATTGTATGTAGTTAGTACACAGTTATTTGCTTTTGTGTCTTTGTATTGTACGTGATTCTCTTTGCTTTTTCAAGGCAGTGTTTATGCTTGTACTGATGATTTTGATCTCATAACCTCTCTTATGAAAGGATTCTTCAAGTTTTCTGAGATATTTATTTCTGTCTTCTGGGTCAGAGCATATACGGTGGTATTTAGTGCTTTAGCTGTGTATAATGGCTCATTTGGCTTGTTGGAGTGGAAGATGGAACTGTGAAGATAGTTGCAGCGGTCGGCAGGTTTCTTATATATTGAGGTGTGCAGTTTGTCATCCTTAATGGATTCTGAAGTGTCTAGGAATTATACATGTGTGCTTGAATAGTCCATTTTTAGTTTGATTGATGGGTGAATCGTATTAAGCAATGAGTGACTTTTTTTCTCCTTCACTTTCTCTCTATATGATTAAAATATCAACACTATGTATATCTTTTGCTGTATGCTGCCAAGTAACTTTTACTCTAGGTGTGCCTTAAATAAGTTAGCATGTTAGTTTGTCCTTTTACTTCCCATAGCAGTATCCATACATTAAAGATAAATGCCCTTATTGAAAGTAAAATAGTTGTGTGTTAAACTGGGTATACACATTTTTTTTCCCCCATTCAGCCAGCAGGCTAATCAAAGAAAAACAAATGGATTCCCGAAAGCACACAAGCAAGGTGGACAGAGGAATCCTCCCCACTGTTCTATTTCATTTTGACAGAGGGGACTCCTCCACTGTCAGAATACACTGATCAGCACTGCATGGCTGCAGCGGCTGATCAAACAAAAGTTTTCCAGCAGTCCAGTCCAACAGGGGTCAATCTATCAAATAAATTCTGTTGAACAAACAGGACCACACACAGATCGAAATTCAAATTTGTGTGCATCCAGCTTTAGAATAAAATCAATGAGCTGTACAATTCACACACCGAATTTGGTGAGAATGATAATCTGTGACATATGGCAATCCCATCCTCATGAGGGATGTTGTGTTATACAGATTCTACATCTTCATTCTCTCTCTAAGTGTATTTGGAATGGGTTGCTGTGCCTACAGGCACACGAAAGTGTCCACCTAGGCTAAGAGTGTGGTACGTTTTTTGTATGTAAACCCTAAGGCCTTATTCACACTGGCACTGTCATACCCGTGTTTATATTAATTTAGAAAACTATTTTTCATGCATGCAATGCCTTGTTCAATACTGCATTTACCTGGGTTTAGCTGCAGTCTGTTCAGCTGCATTTAGAGAAAATAAAATTCAATGCATTCAAATCCAATTTAAAACACCAAACACCTACAAATGGTTCTAAACCTGCTTTAAAAGTGACCTGGGATGCATAACAATTGTTTACATCTCCTAGATAACTGCTGGAGTACCAGTGTCTGTGAGGTGTAGCAATGAAATTGTCTTATATGCTCCTGTGTGGCTTGCTAAATAAATCAAACTATTTTGTTACATCTGTTTAATAGGTACAAAAGAAAAAAAAAAACACAACTGTTGACTTTGCCAGAAATCCTGTAAGCCGATAGCTTCCTTCGCCCTCTGTGCATAAGGATGGATTATAGCGATAGGGCTTACACCACATGCCTATGAAGGTAGAAACATACTATTTTTCTGTCACATCAACAGTTATTTTTCTGTACTTGCAGCATGTTTGATAAATAGCCTTTACCTTCTCGGAGTCAAATCCTTTTCCATTTGTGTCTCACATTTCCCCTTTTGGATTCTCATAATTTAAATTAAAAAAAAAAAAAAAAAAGCATTGTATTTGGAAAACTATGCAGGTTGCTTTGAGCAACACTTGACCAAAATGTCAGTGCAAATATAAACAGCTTATCAAGGCAAATATTACTAATTATATAATCTATCTGCATTTAAAAGTCCTGTCTATGCTTTTGCACCTTACTCTTGTCCAACATAGTGCTAAAACGTCATCATTTCTGCTGTGTACCCAGTGTATGTTTCTATTTACTTAACTAAATAAATGATGATTATAAAAACAACTAGCCATCGAAAAGTCATAGCAGATCGAATAGTCACAACTTTAAACAGGTCTGTGTTCTTAAACTATATTCTTTTATCAATCATAAGCACTCGGTAATATGGTGAGTTGACACACACGACTTCGTTATATGTCACATGTTCTATAACCTAAATGGAATAAAACACCTCTAAATAATTACAATTCATACAAGCAAAAATATGCAACTTAAAGTGCGTTCAGTATTACTGAACCTATGGAAAGAAAAATACAAAATCAAAGCACATAATCTAGCACAGGCTCCCTGAGCTGTAAGACTTTAAAAATGACAGGATGGAGCAATTCATGCTAGCGTATGGTGCCTTTTCTTACTTTACTGCGTGGCTAAAGTTGCCTTGGGCCAAATTTTTACCTTCAAAGGGACATTAAAAGACTTGAACAGGAGGACTTTGATAATCTGAGTCATATTCCTTGCAAACAGGTTTTCACATCTGAAAGAGATCCCAGTTGGAGTGCTACAATGTCTGAGACAAAGGTTAAACTGTTACTGGAAGTCAACTGTTCTCATCTAATACAGAAAGGTGGGAAGACTGGCCAGACAGTATAGGAGCTGCAGTGATGGTGCAAGTCAGTTTTAATAGATCTCATGAGACAAGTTGAGAAAACAGACATCCCCAAATGCTGTGTCAGCAGTCAGATAAAGGTCTCATTACTGAAAGTATAGAGATAAAAGGCAAGCTCTATATTTCTTTCTTGTCAGTTTGTACACTTCAAGAACTGACATTTGATGAAAATGTGTCTTTAAGAACAGTTGTCCTAACACCACAAGATCTGGCATAATTCTGCCAGAGAACCTCTCCCCATTTGAGACACCTGAGAAACAATGCTGAAAGATTCATGAAGTGAAATGGGATTAGCATGAGCTAGTAATGTACAGTTTTGACTGTAAAATCATGAATTCACCACCGGTAAATCTGCCTCAAGCGTGATTACATAGATCAAAAGCAAGCAAAAACAGGGTGTTGGTATAATCCCAGCTCTTGCAAAGGTTTAACAAGACATATGCTACACTCAACAGATGCAGATATGCAGAATATCACAAGAAGCAGATGATGGGGTCATGCTGTAAACACTTTACACTCCATGTACATCTCTAGACTGCCTATCTATCTGAGGGGCGTTCAAGTCAAACCAGTACTTTTACGTTTATATAATAAAAAAACAAATTTCAAGGATTGGAAACTGCATTTATTTTTCGACATCCTCCCCCCCCCGCTACATTTACACACTTATCCCAGAGTTTAACCAACGCCTGGAAAGCTTCGGCATAGAAAGATTTGTAAGTATGCCTGAACCATTCTAGGACAGCCGACTTCACTTTGTCATCATTGTGTTCACTGTTCCCACAGAAAGATTTGTCTCTTGTGCAATTTCACAACAGGTTAAGTGTCGATTGTCCAGGATCAGATGTGACACGCTGAATGTTCACAGGAATGACTGCTGTGGGCTGGGAACTACCATGCCTGGAGTTGTCACTGATGGACGTATGGCCATCTTTGAAATGTTTACACCATTCAATGTCCTACTGAGGCTGGGCATCTCATCATCATACTGTGCTTGAAGACTTCTGTAGATATAGCGGTTTCTGGACTGGCCCGTGACATGTGCGCCTGCTATCAGTCATAGAACATGCTTGCCACTTACTGTGTGTAGTACCGCCATGCTAGCATCCCTTTTCAAACATGTAATATTAAAAGTCCCGGTTTGACTTGAACACCCCTCGTATATATAGGGGTTGGACAAAATTATGGAAACACCAGGTAAAAGAACTAAATTGTTACCAAATAAGGTGTTGGACTGCCTTTGGAATCCAAAACATCATGAATTCTCCTGGGAATTGACAAATATAAGTGTTGGATGGTGGATAATGGAATCTGATATCACTCTTTATGCAAAAATTGTTCCAGGTCTCGCAGAGATGCCAAAGGCGTAACAACTAGCCCAAATCTTGTTTGCCAAAATGGAGCATAGTAGCTTTATGATATTGAGGTCCGGTGATTGTGGCACCTAGGGAAGCTGTGAGACTTTGCATGCTCATCAAACCACAATTTGATAACACCAGTTGTGTGAATCAGAGCATTACTGTCTTGGAAAATTGCACTGTTTTCGGGAAACAATGTCTGCAGCTAAAACATGTACATAGTCGCTGGCAGTGACTCTAACTTTCAAGGTGATGATGGGGCCTGCAGAATACAGAGATATGGTTTCTCAAACCATGAATTCGCAGCCACCATGCTTTACTGTTGGCACAAGGCAGTCCCGGTCGTAAGCTTGGGATGGTTTTTGCCATACATAAACATGTCTGATGGTTGAGAACAGTGTGAAGCTTGATTCATCGAACCATATTAGTCTTCCATTGATCGATAGTCCACAATTTACGGGCGTTGCACCACTCTCTCCTCTTCTTAGCATTAATATCACTCACTACTGGTTTGGCAAATGCAGCTCGTCCATGAATGTTTTGCTTATGGAGTTCCCTCCGCACAGTTTTTGTAGACACGGGTTTTGAAAGACTCAGACTGAGCTCTGCAGTCACTTTTGCAGCAGTTGTTTTCTTATTCCGGGTCACAATCCTACACAATGTCGTTTTGTCTCTTTCGGTCACTTGACCATTTTGACGGCTCTTATGCTTATCAGATGACATTTTCCCTGGAACTGTATAGGTCATCATAACCTTTGGGTAGCCATCATAACCTTTAGGTAGCCAGACCTAAACCTTGTAGCTCTCCCCCACTTTGTGTCTGCTTGTCCCAGGTATAGAACCCTGACTATACTTTTCAGAACCGCTAGCGGCATTTGGAACAATTGTTTTTGCAAAAAACGCATCTACACATTATACATGTGAGTGGAATATATCTTATTACAAATAAATGCTTTTTATAAGGATAAAACACTATGTTCTGGTTATTTTTCTTGGCATATAAACTGATGGAGGAGGTCAATTAGAGGACTGAAGGGGATCCAGAAGACCTGTTGGATACTAATCCCATCTTTACACAATCCCATAAAGGGACCCAAGCTCTATATGACCTTACTTAATGGTTGGGTCATACATATATATATATATATATATATATATACAGTCATGGCCGAAATTGTTGGCACCCTTGATATTTTTCCTGAAAATCAAGTATTTCACACAAAAAAGGTATTGCATTAACACATGTTTTGCTATACACATGTTTATTCCCTTTGTATGTATTGGAACAAATATAAAACAGAGGCAGAAAAGCAAATATGACATAATGTCACACAAAACCCCAAAAATGGGCTGGACAAAAGTATTGGCACCCTTAACTTAATATTTGGTTGCACACCCTTTGGAAAACATAACTGAAATCAGTCGCTTCCTATAACCATCAATAAGCTTCTGACACCTCTCACCCGGAATTTTGGACCACTCTTCCTTTGCAAACAGCTCCAGGTCTCTCTTATTGGAAGGACACCTTTTCCCAACAGCAATTTTAAGATCTCTCCACAGGTGTTCAATGGGATTTAGATCTGGGCTCATTGCTGGCCACTTCAGAACTCTCCAGCGCTTCTTTGCCATCCATTTCTGAGTGCTTTTTGACGTATGTTTGGGGTCATTGTCCTGCTGGAAGACCCAGGATCTTGGACGCAAACCCAGCTTTCTGACACTGGGCCCTACAGTGCGACCCAAAATCCTTTGGTAATCCTCAGATTTCATGATGCCTTGCACACAGTCAAGGCACCCAGTGCCAGAGGCAGCAAAACAACCCCAAAACATCATTGAACCTCCACCATATTTTACCGTAGGTACTGTGTTTTGTTCTTTGTAGGCCTCATTCCGTTTTCGGTAAACAGTAGAATGATGTGCTTTACCGAAAAGCTCTATCTTGGTCTCATCTGTCCACAAGACGTTTTCCCAGAAGGCTTTTGGCTTACTCAAGTACATTTTGGCAAACTGTAGTCTTGCTTTTTTATGTCTCTGTGTCAGCAGTGGGGTCCTCCTGGGTCTCCTGCCATAGCGTTTCATTTCATTTAAATGTCGACGGATAGTTCGCGCTGACACTGATGCTCCCTGAGCCTGCAGGACAGCTTGAATGTCTTTGGAACATGTTTGGGGCTGCTTATCCACCATCCGGACTATTCTGCGTTGCAATCTTTCATCAATTTTCCTCATCCGTCCACGACCAGGGAGATTAGCTACAGTGCCATGGGTTGCAAACTTCTTGATAATGTTGCGCACTGTGGACAAAGGCAAATCTAGTTCTCTGGAGATGGACTTGTAACCTTGAGATTGTTGATATTTTGCCACAATTTTGGTTCTCAGGTCCTCAGACAGTTCTCGTCTCCTCTTTCTGTTGTCCATGCTTAGTGTGGCACAGACAGACACACAATGCAAAGGTTAAGTGAACGTCTCTCCTTTTTATCTGCTTTCAGGTGTGATTTCTATATTGCCCACACCTGTTACTTGCCCCAGGTGAGTTTACAGGAGCATCACATGCTTGTAACATTCTTATTTATCCGCAGTTGTGAAAGGGTGCCAATACTTTTGTCCAGCCCATTTTTGGAGGTTTGTGTGACATTATGTCGAATTTGCTTTCTTTCCTCCCTTTTTTTGTTTTGTCCCAATACACACAAAGGGAATAAACATGTGTATAGCAAAACATGTGTTAATGCAATACGTTTCGTGAGAAATACATGATTTCCTGGAGAAATATCAAGGGTGCCAACAATTTCGGCCATGACTGTATATATATATAATATGTAGTGAGAGAACAACTGATGGAGGCGTACAAGTGTTGGTTTGGTATCAAACACCGAAGGTGAATTGAGGAATATTTGATTCGTTATATCACATTGATTGCAAAGAATCAAGGATGTGACATGGACACTTGGAATTTTTTATGTGGGAAGACTTTCTGTATATTTGTATTTTTCATATATAGTTATAGTGGAGCGCAGCACAGTTTTGATATTTTGTAACTTTTGATAATGTACCTCGCGACACCACAAATAAATGGGCAACTTCAGTCACAGAGGCACCAGCCAAGCAGGCACCAACAATTCGCACTCTTTAAAGCTCAGTAAGCTCTGACATGACTCCGTATTACTACCAGCGCAAGCAGTGAATGATGAAAGTGAGGCTTCGCACCCATTAGCTAAGTACCTCATCACACAGCGGAAGCAAAAGAACGTTACATCACTTCTATCTTCAATGTGAAACACTGTCAGTTTCACACTCGCAAATCATGTTGTGTTTCCCTATTTTTGTGCAGACATGTCTGGAATAGAGTAGTGAGTGGTTACAGTGGACTTCACCCATCAATCATCCATAGCACTTCCAGTCATCTGCTTCCTCACCACTGCCTCTTAACAACTGAAAAACATTGAATCTTCACCTCGGTGAGGATGATGTAGGCTGTGTTCAGCACAGGGGATTTCACACATACGTTGAAAGCAATCCATGGACAGGCAGACACCCGCAGCTTTCTGCGCATGTACAAGATTCTCACCAACACATGCACATACACCCCCAAAGCTCTGCCAGTCTAAAGGACCTGTCAGAAACCCACCAGTTTCTGCACATGCGTGATAGTTTTCACGCATGTGTAGGCATGTCGCAGGTCTCTGCCAGGTCTAAGGGATGCGTGGTGAGTATGTACATGTGCAAATCATAGTCAAGGATGATGGGACTGGAGAAGAGCAGTGAGAATTGTTGTGGCAGCCAGGAAAAAAAACACTGGACTCCGTTGACTAGTAAGTATGATTTTTTAAATAATATTCTGAAACCGGGATAATTATCAGGACACTGAAACTGAATTCCATTAGGCAGAGTGAAATTCCTCTATTAAACTTGACACTTTTTTTTCCCTCAATGCCTCATTACAAAGATTTACTTTCCTGTCCTGTAACACACCAGAAAGTGGAACTAAATCTATAAAAAGTGAGGTGGAATCTCCTCTTAGTGCTCATTAAAACAAGTTTCCCCACTGAAGGATTCTTCCACCATGTTACACAACTGGGATAAGGTTTTGCTGGTGTTTACATTAAGATTTTTCCAAATGTAGTGCTCTCTTCTAAGGTCCACTGGCATCTATTTTGATTAGGACATGGTGCAGTTCAAAAGAGCTTTGTCATAAAGAGCAGAATAAAGCAAAATAATATTATACAGACGAACAGGACAAGGTAGCTAAAATCATAATAAACCACCACTCACACCTGTTCACCCCCTATGGTCTAGAGCAATTTTTACATTACAATAATTTGATGATTTACCTCTTAACCTAGAATAGTTACCCTCTCTACATTGAATGTTCCAAAATAGAGTATAACATTTTTTTTGTTTGTTTAAAAAGTGGTGTACCAGTTTTTTTTCAGGCTTCTATTTTGTCCTGTGCATGTGTTCCTTATCCTCTACTGGAGGTACCTCACAGCTAATAGTGTAGAGCGAGCAGTGCCATTTATTTCTGGTCACATTCACTGCTCTATGTGTACTACATTACCCATAGAGTTAAATGTGTCTACATGAAGATGTGAAGTCTATCTCGGGGGCAAGCAGGAAAGGCTGGCTACTTTCATACACACAAGAAGGGGCATGGAGAAAAAAAAATAGCCACCCTCGAACAGGAGTCCTGAGAATAGCAAAAAAAAATTGCATTTGAGAGAACAAAGGGAGGTAGAAGGTACATTCTACAGTCTGAACTCCAAGCATCTAAGTACACACATGAAATATATACAAGGCAGCAGTTTACCTGCCAAAGGATGTGTGCCTCTGTCCATCCAGTCCAGAGAAATACACAGACTGGATAGTAAAAGAAGCAGCTGTCAAGAACAGAGAGCTGACAGATGCCCATACCAGAATGTTCCTTGTCACCACATCAGTATATAGCATAAGTGATTTTTATACATGAAGAATAGGGCTTGGTCCCACCCACTATACAGAGCTTTGCTTGGTACTGCATAATATGCACCCCTAGTGGCCAACATGCGGACTGTGGGCTATTGGGCACCAGTCAGAAAGAGAGCAGCAGAAGCGTGCTGGGCACTGGAACGCTCTCTGTGTTCCAGCACCCAGAACTGAAAGAGAAACTGTACTGTGGTTGAAGTTATCTCTGCTCACAGCACAGTCAAAGTACTGGAGAGGTGAGAGAGAGCAATGTCAGAACGTGAGAGGAGTAAGTGATTACCAGTGGGGCAGGGGTTAACACCTTCACTGTCTATCACACCCACTAATATGGGAGGGTTAACTTTCACTGCCATGATCACCAATGCCAGGGAAGGGGGGGGGGGGGGTAAAGAATATGTAAACACAACATTTCATATTTCTGATATGTTCCTGCTGTACCATGTATTTCTATAAAAAAAAAACAGTATAATATTCTCTTAACATTGCTTCCTTTTTGTGATAAGGTGTTCCTGCCAGTCCCTCTGCTTTCCTATTAAAAACTGACCATACTACCATGCAAGCACACCGTGGTCAGTTCTCTAGCTGTGCTGGGAACTTAGCCTGCTGTCCTCCAATGATCAGCCCCCACCTTCCCCTGCACAGCCATTCACTGAGAACATCAGCATGCTGCAGTTTCTCCACCGCCATCTCTCTGAGCTACTTATGTAGCCGAGAACAGAGGGTATGTGATCACTTATAAAAAAAGAGAGAAACATGTATTTTTAATGTATATACATATCTTTTTTTTTACCTTTTGTTTCTATTTTAAATTGGTTGTTTTACAAGGCGAGGGTTTACATATACTTTAACACTGTCATGATCACCAATGATGTTTACCAAACATTCACAGAAGGTGAATCTTCCTGGTGCAAGTGTTTTCAATGTAGTAAAGAACAAAAGAAAAGAGCGCACCAACCTTGCGCATTACCTCAGTAAACAGTTCATGTATTTATTAATAAATTATACTCACAAGAGTAGCAGTAAAAAAAGGCATATAATATCCATAGCCAACAAAGGGTTAAAAGTCACGTGCGAGTTCCATCCGGAAGGGAGATAAACTCTTGGTCAAGCTAACGCGTTTCAAAGGGTGATCCCTTTTTCCTCAGAGCTGGATTATAGATAGAAATATTTAATCTGGATTCAGTTCCTATTCATAGGAGGCATTCAGCCACTATGTGTCAGTGTTTGCCAGTTTTGCAGCAAAACTAATCTTCCTCTGATCTGAGCCCGAGCGTAGAAGGTGGTGGATGTGTGGCAAGTGTTTTCAATGACAGGGATTCACAATAATGTATTCAGCACCAGTGAATGTTAGGTGAGATTCACAATGCCTGTTTCATAAATATACCCCATTGTAATAATAGTTACTCATTTTGTTTCCCTTTTGTATGTACCTCTGGACATTAATGGCTAAATCCAGTAAAAAAAAATGGTACAGGAAGAGGGCACAGAGGATGTTGAGAAGAGTCAGAAGGTTTCTTATATTTCAAGTGGTATTAAACTCAAAACCAAATTTGTAATATATTTCAGCTTACCAGTCATTAGATGTGGTGGCTATTGATCAACTTCAGTACAACCAGCCTGTTGATTTTTTCGTTCGATCACTACTTGTGGCTACAGCCACCAGCAGTTATCATTTATTCTGATGGCTGGGAAACCTCCCACTGTCAGAATACAATAGTGCAGCGAGAGCGATTATCCCATCAACACTGACTGTATTGATTGGAGAATCGAGAATTTTCTTTCCTTCAACCAAGAGAATTGTACATTGTATGGTCTGCTCAAAGCTGAGGAAAGATAAGGTGGGAAGTTATTTAAAGGTATCTGAGACAGTTCTATTCAATCAAGTGCTTTGCCCGTAACCAATTGCTTGCTTCCAATTTTTTTTTACAAAAGCTGACTGACTGAACTTCAGCTGAGACAGTTTGTCTCAGACACTTTTTATTAATTCCGCCTAAAGTATTCAAAACGTATTTTACAGTGTCATATAAAAAAGCTAAGCGTAAGAAGTTTCTTTCAAATCCATGACTACATAAAGCCCACCTTCTAGAGCATGCATACCTTTCGTCCTTTTCCCTTGGTTGGTCTAGGGACATCCTGGGGTCTTATTCCTCTTCTCCCTGTAGTGGGTGGTCTTATATGATGCAGAGAACAGTGCTCATATAGTGACATCAGTGCTGTCCTATGCAGACTTTACCTTTAAGGCAGCAGTCTCCAAACTGCAGCCTAGGGGCAGGATGCAGTCCTTTGATTGCCTTTATCTGGCCCTTGGGGCACTATTCCCTCCATTAATATGCGGCACCATTCCTTCCACTAACACCAACATTGGGACATAATTCCTCCCACTGACAAACTACAGAACACTATAACTTCCACTAACACTAAAGATGGTGCACTTTTCCTCCCACTGGTACCATCAATGGGGTACTATTCCTGCCACTAACAACAATGGGACATAATTCCATCCACTGAAATAAACTACAGAACACTATTACTCCCGCTAACACTAAAGATGGGGCACTTCTCCTCCCAATGATACCATCAATCGTGCACTATTCCTGCCACTGACACCAATGTTGGAGCCCCAGCCCTTACACTGACATAAATGTCGGGGAGTATAGAGGATTCACTCAAGTGGTAACTCCATGGTAGGAAGGCAGTATAATGGAAATCGCACGGCAAATTGCAAGAAATCATTGAAAATCTTCACAAGTAGTAATAAAGTCTTCAAAAATCGCACCTGAAGACACGTTGAAATTGCACACAAATCACGTGATTTTAAATCGCAGCGGTGTGACCAGTGACTTATAAATATAGCTCTGAGAGCGCTTTATATGCACTGTTTTATGTATGTCCTGAGGATGTGAGTGTGTTTTCTGAAGTGTCAGTTTGTCAAAAAGAATTTACAGTTAATTTTAATGCACTTCTGCAAGCAGTGGGTAAATACCCAAAACTAGAGACATGCAATATCACATCTGCTCATGTTACTTGATTATATAAATACCAATTTTATTTGATTATATAGATACAAATTTTTAGAAAAAGTACAAGTACACTAAACTTCACAAATTTCTCTGCTTTGACATTTTTTTTTAGAATTCTAAAAACTCAGATAAGTGCTATCAAAAGAGAAGAGAAAAAAAAAACATCTTTTAATTTTAAACAATGTCAGGAACATATCATGCTTGGAAATATTGCCACATGATGACATTGCTTTAAAGCACAAGCAGCACCAACATAATTGGCACTGATGCCTTTTTTGCACACTGTATATGTTTGTACTCATAAGTACAAGTTATTGTAACATTCTGCTTTCTCCATAAATCTTGAGCTGTCTGGAAAAAAGAAACAGGTCAAAGGAAAGACAAAGTGTACACTTATGTGATCTTTAATTAGAACACTAGGATTGAAGAAATGCTGTAAGGACATTTTGTGTTAAAACTTTGTAAACAAAAAGTTCAGTTCATAAAAAAAATGCATTTACTTGTCCATGAAAAGATGCAATTATTGAATCAAATAAAATATTCCCAGGATTTGCTGGATAAGCATCTTCGAAAGGCTAAAAAAGATCAGTATAAAAAAAAAATCAAGAGTATCACGTATCCTAAAGACAGGACGTGGAATATAAGTATAAACTTTGAGTTAAACAACTTCAATTAAATAAAAAAAAAAAAAGACTTGAGACAGTAACATTTATGACTGTTCTACTTTGTGAGTATAGAGGACTCACTCAAGTGGTAACACAATGGTAGTAAGGCAGTATGCAACGTTATCTCTAAGTACTTATCACATTTTTCATACAAAAGAAAAAAGCTTAGCATCAGCATAAAATAAAATAAAAATGTATGCTTACTTTAGCATGCGGTATATATAGTGTGCTAGTCATTCAAAAGGCATTATATTGCTAAATGGTGCAATTACGAAGATACAGAGGAACCACTGCTGGATGGAGAGCTGTTTTTATTTGCACTGGCAGAGTTGGGTTTCATCTTAGCTGGGAACTGTAGAAATGGTTTTTGGACAGGTGTCTATTTTGGATTTTCTTTAATGTTCTGCTGCATGTGAGGTGGGAAAGTGAGGGCTCAACTCTAAGGCCCCTTTCGCATGGGGTGGATTCTATTCCAATCAGCAGGGGATATGCTCACAGATCCCCTGCTGATTGGAGCAGAGCAGGCAGATGACAGGTCCACGGCTTCTCAGTTTCTACAGAGTGGACACGGACAGAGCCTGCTCTGCTCTATGGGTGGTCATGAGTAAATGGACACCATTGTCAGTTTACACACTACTACCCTCCAATCATATCTGCCTAAAAAAGAAAAGGACAGATCCCCTTCCATTTTTTAAGTGACCCAGAGTTATTGGAATTGGACCCAGAGTTAGGCAGGTGTAAATGGACAAGTGTCTGCATACACCTGCTTCTCCATAGCTATGTAGGGAGATTTTGATCAGCCTTCATACCAAAGTAAATGCTATACTATACTGAATGTCAGATTATCTTAAAGTGGTTGTAAAGGCTCATGCTTTTTTTTACCTTCATGCATTCTATGCATGAAGGTTAAAAACCTTCTGTGTGCAGCAGCTCCCCCAGCCCTCTCAATATTTATCTGAGCCCCACTGAGATCCAGCAATGTGCATAACAGCAAAGCCGCTGCTCCGTGTGTGAATGGACACACGGAGCAGCGGGTGCCCCCATAGCAAGCTGCTTGCTATGGGGGCACCTAATGGAAAGGAGGAGCTAGAAGAGCTTGCGGGAGACCTGAGAAGAGAAGGATGCAGGCTGCTATGTGCAAAAGCACTGCACACAGCAGGTAAGTATAGACATGTTTGTTATTTTACACTGGTGCTCATTTGTTTCTTAAAAGAAGTTACCTTGGAATCATAAACAGCCTTTATGCCCCCCAGATCATGTTCTCCTGCCTTTATATGTGACTGCTTTAAAGGCTGGCTCACGCCTGAATTACTGTGTGACTTTAAAATGGGTTAAAATTGCACTGGATTACACCAAAAACACACTGCACCAGATTGCATGGTACTGTGCTATCCAATGCAGGCAAATGTACTGCCTTTGTGATCTGTGTTACGGTGCCAATAGAATTACACTGAAACCAACAGCAGATCCCACACCCAGTACATTTTGAACACGGTGCATGGAATGAGGTTTTCCCGCACTTCGCTCCAGTGTGAACAAATCCTTACGCATGTTCAGAGTTTTAAATCAGATCCTGAAAGCACACAATTCTATTTTCTCTAAACGCAGCCAAAAGGACGGCACCTAAACACAGGTAAATGCTCAGTGTGACACAGCAATCTTTCTACATAAAGCAGCAGAATGCGGACAAGGGATCATAACTAAGTTATGTGTCTTCTGCTGATTCTGCTGTTTTTAGTTTTAACTAAACTTTGGCTTTAAAGACAACTTAATTACCAATAGCATGCTGAAGATAGTATTCCTAGTAATGTACTGTATATGAACAACATTTTATGCAACACATGAACAAAAGTTAGGAAAAGAAACAAATAAAACTAACAAAACTGCACACAAAAAGAAGCAACTACATTAAAGTTCACTAGCCAGCCACTGTAGTTTCAAAGCTATCAATTTTCATTTGGTAACAAAAATGTCCCACGCTCATGGAAAAGATGGCAAAAACCAAACAATGCTTACGCAAGTATCTTAATTATGTTCTTATAAAAAAAATCATGTTGGTTGTTACAAAACATTTTTTAAACTGGTTTGTGGCAAGAGGATAAAATAATAGAGCCTCCAACAATTTTTTTTACATCAACCCCAAAACAAAAATAAAATAAAAATAACATAAATCAGTGAAGTGGTTTATATTTATTTACAGATGTGAACCAACTCAATCACTAATTGAAAAGAGCATACGCAAGTACATTTTTTTATTATTATAATTTCCCAGAACTGAAATGGTAGGCCCAAAATAGCACTGTCATTACTACCTTGTTAGTGATCAATTGCCAATAATACAAAGTAAACCAACTCTCACTATTGACTGGGATGGGATTAGGAGTTTCAGATACACTGCTCAAAAAACATAAAGGAACACTTTGAAAACATATCAGATCTAAATGGTGAAAAATATCATGCTGGTTATCTATACTGATATGGCCTGGCTAATGTGTTAGGAACTTAAGGATGCCCCATCGTTTGATGGAAATGAAATTTATCAACCTACAGAAGACTGAATTCAAAGACACCCCGAAAATCAAAGTGCAAAATTGATGCAGCAGGCTAATCCACTTGGTTGAAATTTCATTGCAGCAACTCAAAATGGTTCTCAGTAGTTTGTATGGCCCCCACATGCTTGTATGCCTGACAACGTCAGGGCATGCTCCTAATGAGACAACGAATGGTGTCCTGGGGTATTTCTTCCCAGATCTGGGCCAGGGAATCACTGAGCTCCTGGACAGTCTGAGGCGCAACCTGGCGTCGTCGGATGGACTGAAACATGATATCAGAGAGGTGTTCTATTGGATTTAGGTCCGGCAAGCGTGAGGGCCATTTAATAGTATCAATTCCTTCATTCTCCAAGAACTGCCTGCATACTTTTGCCATATGAGGCTAGGCATTGTAGTGCACCAGGAGGAACCCAGTATCCACTGCACCAGAGTAGGGTCTCACAATGGGTCCAAGGATTTCATCCTGCTACCTAATGGCAGTCAGGGTGCCACTGTCTAGCCCAGTGTTTCTCAACCTTTTTTCAGTCAAGTCACCCTTTAAAATTATGGACAATTTCAAAGCACCCTCTAAAATTATGGACAGTCCCGAGGCACCCTTTAAAATTATGGACAGTTCCGAGGTACCTTTTAACATCATGGACAGTCTTGAGGCACCCCATTCTAAAATGTAAAGAACTATTCTAATAGTTTTATATAAAGCAAAATCCACACGAGACACCCAACGCTAGCAGTGATTTATTCTTCCAAATCAAATACACGTTTGCACACTGGTCCTGACTAGTATTACAGTGTTTCTCTCAGTTTTTCTCCATCACTGAGCTAATGTGACCCCAGCACTGATGGAGAGGGGCACAGGAGGGTCACACAAAGATGCTGTGCAGGCAGCCAACATCCTCCTTATCAACTGATGTCATTGGTATTCAGGACACCGGTGGCTAGAATGCTGTAATGGCACACAATGAAAACTTGTGGCTTTGTGTAACTAAAAATCAGGCCTCTTCCACCCACTGGCTTGTATACAAGTTTTGTGCAACTTGTAGACATTTTGCCAAGGCACCCCAGAAGAAAACTTAAGGCATCTTGGTTGAGAAAGGCTTGTCTAGCCTGCTGGCCCAGCACCAAAATGATCATGCTGAATGTTACAGGTAGAATAATGTTCTCCACAGCTTCTCCAGACCCTTTCACGTCCTGTCACGTGCTCAGGGTGAACCTGCTCTCTGTGAAAAGTACAGGGCACCAGTGGCAGACCTGAAAATTCTGGTGCTCAATGGCAAATGCCAATTGAGCTCTATTGTGCCGGGAAGTGAGCACAGTGCCCACTAGAGGATGTTGGGCTCTCAGGCCACCCTCATGAAGTATTTTTCTGATTGTTAGGTCAGAGACATTCACACCAGTGGCCTGCTGGAGGTTATTTTGTAGGGTTCTGGCAATGCTCATCCTGTTCCTCCTTGCACAAAGGAGCATATACAGGTCCTGCTGATGGGTTAAGGAGCTTCTACAGCCCTGTCCAGCTCTCCTAGAGTAACTGCCTGTCTCCTGGAATCTTCTCCATGCTCTTGAGACTGTGCTGGGAGACACAGCAAACCTTCTGGCAATGGCACGTATTGATGTACCATCCTGGAGAAGTTGGACTGCCTGTGCAACCTCTGTAGTAGTAGTAGTAGTGGTAGTGACACTGACCCTAGCCAAATGCAAAACTAGTGAAAAAGAGTCAGAAAAGATGAGTAAGGAGAAAAATGTCAGTGGCTTCCACCTGTAAAACCATTCCTGTGTTGGGGGTCATCTCATTGTTGCCCATCTAGTGCACCTGTTGTAAATTTCATTAACACCAAAGCAGCTGAAACTGATTAACAACTCCCTCTGCTACTTAACTGACCAGATCAATATCCCAAGCGTTTAATTGACTTGTTCATATAGTCTGATTAAAAAGTGTTCCTTTCATTTTTTTGAGCAGTGTACTTGTCATTTGCTTTTTACCCTGTGCTATACCAAAGAAATTGTTAAGCTCATTATTACATTAAGTAAACCTATTTCTTTGACAAAGGTAAGGCTCTTTGGTATGGTACTGCCGTCATTTTGCAAATAATACTTTCCAACAGCCTGTGCTTCTTTACCAAAGTAGAGTATAAAGTAAGCATTAACTGATGCAAAAATGAAGCAACAGAGCACATCTCAGGAGAGTTGTGCTCTCACAATTCTCTGAGGGCCCACTTATATTTTTGTGTTGAAATAAGGTCACACATTGAAATCAAACTGCACCAAAATATCCAGAAAATCAGACGCACCACTATGGTGCATTAGCATGTTTTTTCATGGTTGAGTTAAAGGTAAATAAATGGTCAAGGCAAAATATGAAGGGTTAGTTTAGGGCAGAGGTCTCCAAACTGTGGCTCGGGGGGCCGGATGCATTCCTTTGCCAGCCTTTAACCGGCCCTTAGGGCACTATTCCTCTAAATGATACAAGGCACTATTCCTCCCACTGAAACCAACAATGGTGCACTATTTCTTCCACTGATACCAATCACAGGGCACTAATCCTTCCAGTGATATGAGGCACTATTCCTTCCACTGACATCAACAATGGTGCACTATTTCTTCCTGTGATACCAATGATGGGTTACTATTCCTTCCACTAATACCAATGATGGGGCAATACTCTTCCTTTTACTGACCACCAACCCTGAGGCTATGTTTATTCTCTCTGATGCTGGGCCCGGGACATTTTCTACCCCTACTGCCCACAATCCAGTCCCCCTAAAGTCTGAGGTACAGTATACTGGCCCCTTGAAAAGTTTGGAGACTCCTGGTTTAGGGGATAGGTCAAATTTTAAGACATGGATGAGGGACTGCGTCACTGCGGTAAAAAATGAACATCAATTTGGCCCACTAATGATTAGAAAAACAAACTTTCTTATAAAATTATTTTCCTTAGCATTTTTGTTCAAAATTCTACCCATCTATGGCAAGCTTTAGGAGGGCTCTACTCAGGATGGAGGGCCTACAGGGAAATCTTTGGATAGCATCATTGTCAGTCTGGGGGGAGGGTAGTGTTAGAATACCAGCTTGGATGGACTTAAAGCGGAGCTTCACCCAAAAGGGGAAGTTCCGTTTTAAGGCTTTGTCCCCCGCTGCCCATTAAGGATTGGCACGTTTGGGAAGTGGGTACCTGAATTTGACAGGTACCCACTCCCACTGCGATCACCTAGGCGATCGGAAGCGGAAGCTGTCTCTCCCCCTCTCTCCCTTAGCCTTCTGGGACACATGACAGGTTCCAGAAGACTACGGGGCCATTCACAAAGTGCAGTGCTTCTCGCAGTGGGGCAAGCTGTCACAGCCAGGTGCCCACATTGAAGATGCCGGCGACAGGGAGAGAAGACGGCCAGTGAAAGCAGCCATGGTGAGGACACCGCTGGACCGAAGGACTGGTAAGTGGTTGTATTTTAAAAGTCAGCAGCGGAAGCTGTCTCTCCCCCTCTCTCCCTTAGCCTTCTGGGACACATGACAGGTTCCAGAAGACTACGGGGCCATTCACAAAGTGCAGTGCTTCTCGCAGTGGGGCAAGCTGTCACAGCCAGGTGCCCACATTGAAGATGCCGGCGACGGGGAGAGAAGACGGCCAGTGAAAGCAGCCGTGGTGAGGACACCGCTGGACCGAGGGACTGGTAAGTGGTTGTATTTTAAAAGTCAGCAGCTACAGTTTTTGTAGCTGCTGCCTTTTTTCTTTTTTTTTTTGCAGCTCGAACTCCACTTTATCAAAATGAAGCTGAACTCTAGCTAACACTTTGTTAGCCGTTACAACAACTCCCTTTTCCTTTTGAGATTAAGGTTTAACATTATTGAATAAAAGCTAACCACTGTGAGCACCCCTGTCATTGTTAAATGGTTTGTCTCAGCCCTCAAACAGCTACTTTTACTGGGCAGCTTGGTCTGTTACAGGAAGTAGAAAAATAACAGACTTACTGGCCAGATCGACAAGTGAAAACAAAGGGAAAAAAAAACGAATGCACCCAGGAACTGGTTAGCTACAATATTACATATTTTTTTTGTCTGGTGTTGGGTTTAATATCATTTTAAAGTACACTGTGGAAGGTAGGAGCACAGTAAATGTTTGGCAAATAAGTAGTCAATTTCTGTGTTTTCTGCAGTGTTTTTAAAGTACTAAACAATATGTAAATGTGTTTGTATCCACGTATGAGTGAACCTTTATCTTGTAAAACAAACTATTCAGTTTAAAACAGAAGTGCAAGGCAAAACGTTTGTGTATAGATATAAAAAACATTCTATATAATTTATAAAACAAAAAATAAGAAAAATAAAGTATCACATGACCTCTCATCTCAGGTGCATAAGGGGCTTAGGTAAGGGGGAGTGTCAGCGGGAGGGAGACAAAAAGCAGTTCACTGATCTTCCCAGTGAAGAGCTGTTTGGTGGGGGGGGGGAGCATGTCAGCACAAGTCTGACCACTGGAGGGCAGGGAGGCTGGCTGTGCTCTCAAGAAGAATGCAAAGAAGAAAACTGACCACACTTGGATGATGTGCTTCAATGCTTAGCGTGGTCAGTTTGAAATAGGAAAGCAGGGAGACTGGCAGGGTCACCAGGTATTTCACACAAAAGAAGCAAGGAGAAGTATGGCTAAAGCTATTTGACTATCCGTCTCCTGTCAGTTCTGCACTCCTGTAACCAAGATTCAGCCAACAGCTGACTAAAGCCCATTGTCAGCTGATGTCACAGAGCCGCTGCAGGTTCTGCAGGGATCCCGACAATAATGTTAGGATCTGGACAGATGCCTGACAGGACACCTGGCTCAGCCTCTCAACATGCTTCTGAGAGCCTGGGCCAGCGGCTTCCACCCCCTTCACAGCCCAGTGCTCCAGTGAGCGCTGGAGGGACAGAGCACTGAGTCAGTGACTGGGAGTCACAAGCTCTCTGCTCACTGAAGAACAAGATATGAGCGATCAGATAGATGCTGCATCCATGTCAGTGGTCTTCAAACTGCAACCTGGGGGCCAGATGTGGCTCTTTGTTGGCTTTTATCCAGCCTTTGAGGCATTTTTTAACCCCACTGTCAGCAACAGTGGGGCATAGTTCCGGCCATTAACACCAACAGGGCACTAGTCCTCTCACTGACACCAACGATGGGACACTCTCCCAACCACTGACACCAACTATGGCATACTATTCCTCCCATTGAGAAAGATGATGGGGCACTATTCCTCCAATTGATAACAATGATACGGCACAATTCCTCAGCTTGATACCAACAATGGGGCACTATTACTTCCACTGATATTAATGATGGAGCAGTATTCCTCCCACTGACACCAATGATGGGACACTATTCCTCCCATTGATACCAACAATGGGGCACTATTCCTCCTATTGATACCATTAATGGGGCACTATTCCTCCCATTGATACCATTAATGGGGCACTATTCCTCCCATGGATACCATTAATGGGGCACTATTCCTCCCATGGATACCATTAATGGGGCACTATTCCTCCCATTGATTCCATTAATGGGGCACTATTCCTCCCATGGATACCATTAATGGAGCATTGTTTACTGACACCAGGATATTTTCTACTCCCATTGGCCACAGTCTGGTCCCCCTAAAGTTTGGAGGATGGCATTCTGGCCCTTTGTTCAGAATGTTTGGAGAACCCTGATCTAGATGAATATAATTGTTTTGTTTGAAAGCTCATACTTCTCTTAATACAAGTACATGGTAACACAGACACATCAGGAATATGAAATAATGCGGTAACATACTTTGGCAATAGGGATCAAATTACTTCTCCATTTTTCAGCAGTGAGTAATCATAAAAATAGGGAACTACATTATTCTAAAGATCTGATGGATAAAGAATACCTAACAGGTGAAGAATCTGATGATGTTTACAGGTCTAAAATGTATGTTCTTCATTTGTTTTTTTTCTGAGAGTCTTCGTTCAGTAAGACTTAGACCATATAAAGTTTTTAGTGGCTGGTTCAAGAAAGAAATGTGGTTTAACTTCAAATGAATGATTTATAATACAAGCAGATAGACTGGCAACATAAAGCTGTGCTGTTACAAACTGCCAGAGCTGAAATAAACTGAAACCTTAAAATGAACAGCTGCTGCAGCTGCAGGCAGAGCTCAGACTACATGCACACCTCTGGCAAAGAAAAGAACTATTGTTACCTTAAGTACTTCTGGGACAAAACTATTTTGAGTGGCGAAATCTCACAGGAAACATTAGTCTGTGGTTAATTCTGTAACCTATAACAGGTACCAGTGCCTGATTTGTTGGATAATAGGGTATTGTTGCAGTGCTGCTCAAAACATCCTGTGGCGTGAATTTGTGCAGTGTCACAGTATGTAGACGCTGACAGATAGCCATCAGTCTAGGAGATAGCACAGTCTGGGGGAAAACATGCTGGAATTGTTTAGGTCCAAGAATTGCTATTGCATAATACAGTTTTACACATGCAGGACTTTACTGATGGGCTGTAATCTAGAAGTTCCATACTGGAGTGGAATTCACAATGGTGTCTGTAAACAACTTTCTAATAAAATGTCAGTCACAGCATACTTAAAACACATGCACCATTTTATGATACGCAGACAAAACTGTCATGAGTGTTTTTGCTGTATATCTTCAAAATATTAAATTTTCACTATACAGAGCGTACAGCAAAGCAAAATGCATACACTGATGTAGCGTTCAGATTCCAGCCACAATTTCCCTATTGTAGGTTGGATAATTGAACAATAATACCGGACTATTAACAAAAAGACAAAATTACTGCAGTTTTTTGGAAAAGCACTACAGTCTTAACCACATGACCTCTGGAAGTTTGCACCTTCTTCATGTCATGACCAGGCCATATTTTTCAATTCAGCGCTATGGTTCTTTAACTAGCAATTGCTTGGTCATGCAACAATGCACCCAAATGAAATTCATATTTTTTTCCCACACAAATAGAGCTGTATAAACAAGAAAATACCAAAAATTAAAAAAAAAAAAAAGTTTTTCTACGTTTCTTCATTTAGGCCAAATTGTATTCTGCTACATTTCATATGTTCATATGATGAGGGATGACTACTTTCCTCCAGACATAATTTTTGGAACTGAGGCCAAACAGTTCAATCTTGGTTTCATCAGACCAGAGAATCTTGTTCCACACAGTCAGAGTCCTTCAGGTGCTTTTTTGCAAACTCCAAGCGGGCTTTCATGTGTTTTTCACACAGAGGCTTCTGTCTAGTCACTATATTGGTGGAGGGCTGCAGTCATGGTTGTCCTTCTGGAACTTTGCCCCATCTCCACACAGAATCTCTGCAGCTCCGTCAGAAGGATCATCGGGTTCTTGGTCACCTCTCCTACTAAGGCCCTCCTTCCCCGACTGCTAAGTTTGGCCAGACGACCAGCTCTGAGAAGAGTCATGGTTGTGACAAACTTCTTCCAATTGAGCATTATGGAGGCCAATGTGCTTTTGGGAACATTCAGTGTAGAAAAATCTTTTTGGAGCCTTCACTAGATCTGTGTCTTGCAATAATCCTGTCTCTGAGCTCTGCAGGCCTTTGACCTCATGGTTTTTCCTCTGATGCAGTATGCATTCTTTTATAGAGGTGTGTGCTTTTCCAAATCATGTCAAATCAATTTAATTTACCACAAGTGTCCTCCAATCAAAGTGTAGAAACAACCATCAGCAACTATTAAGAGAATGAGAGGCACCTGAACTAATTTTCAACGCTGTTGTAAAAGGCCTGAATATGTATGCCAATGCAATATTTCGATTTTTCCTTTTTGAAAACATCTCTAAAATTCTGTTTTCACTTTTTCATTATGAGTATTGAGTGTTGCTTAATGAGAAAAAAAAATGAGGTTAAACAATTGTAGTATAAGGCTGCAACATAACAAAATTGAAAAAAAAAAAAGTCAAGTGGGTCTGAATACTTTATGAATACACTTCATATATCTTTATTACACAGGTTAGTCAGCAAAGGTGTTAGGAGAGAGGAGGGAGCATTTTAAGACTAGTTAGGTTGAGTTTGGCATTTTACTTAAACCAATCTCACAACACACTTGCTTACTGGGCAGGATTGACTAAACATGTGCTGCTGCAGCGTGACTACATGCTCACATTTATGACTACAAAATAAGTACTGCGTCAGTAATGACGACTACACACAGACATCACACTCCTTTCTAATTAAGTTCTAAGCAAACGTACCTAATCATTGATGCATATGAAATCTTGTAAGAACTAATAAGAACAGGTACTAAGATAATCATATTTACATCTTGTCCACATCTCAAAACATTTAGCCCAAATTATTTAACCGCCTCCCGCCCGCCATATAGTACGACGGACACAAGGTGGTTCTCTCGTTCTGGGAGGACATCATATGACATCCTCCCATTCTAACCACGCATGTGCGGCTCTGGAATCGCACAGTGCGGGCACAGCAGATCACCGATCAACGGAAAGAGCTGAAGATGTCGGCTTGGTCATGTGATCAGCTGTGTCCAATCACAGCTGATCACATGTAAATAGGGAAATGTCGGTTATCGGCATTTCTCTCCTCACGAGCTGTCACGCTGACAGCTTGAGAGGAGAGCCGGTAATAAGCATTCCTTGGAGGGGACATTTACACTGATCATCAGGGCACTGATGATCAGTGTGCCCTGATGATCTGTGTTGCCCCAGCAGTGCCACCTGTCAGTGTCCATCAGTGCCAGCTGTCAGTGCTCATCCATGCCACCTGCCAGTGCCCATCAGTGCCACATCAATGCCACATTTCAGTGCCTACCAGTGCACATCAATGCCACATATCAGTGCCCATCTAAGCTGCCTTTCAGGGTCACCCATCAGTGCCAGTCAGTGCCACCTATCAATGTCAGTCAGTGCCACCTATCAGTGCTGCCAATCAGTGCAACCTATCAGTGCCAGTCAGTCCCGCCTATCAATTCCAGTCAGTGCCGCCTATCAGTGGGCATCAGTGCTGCCTATCAGTGCCACCTAACAGTGCCAGTCAGTGCTGCCTATCAGTGCCAGTCAGTGCCGCCTATCAGTGCCAGTCAGTGCCGCCTATCAGTGCCAGTCAGTGCCGCCTATCAGTGCCAGTCAGTGCCGCCTATCAGTGCCATATATGAGTTCTGCCTTTCAGTGCCCATCAGCGATGCCTGTCAATGCCCATCAGTGCCACCTACCAGTGCCTCCTCATCAGTGTCCATCAGTGCAGCCTATCAGTGCCCATCACTGCAGCCTCATTAGCGTACATCAGTGAAGGAGAAAAATCACTTATTTACATTTTTTTTCAAAATTTTCAGTGGTTTTTGGTTTAAGAAAAAAATAAAAAACCCTGAGGTGATTAAATACCACCAAAATAAAGCTCCGTCACAAAAAAAAAAAAGATAAAATGTCGAATGTGTACAGAGTTGCATGACCGTGCAATTGTCATTCAAAGTGCAACAGCGCTGAAAGCTGGAAATTGGCCTGGGCAGGAAGGGGGTATAAGTGCCCTGTAGGCTAGTGGTTAGAGTTCCTAAACACAAATTCAGACATGTAATATATCACAGCTTACCAATCATTGGAAATAATGGCTGCATTTGTTTTTGTTTTTTAATACCTCCTGTATTAGAGTGCCTACACTCTGGATGAAGGAGCAGAGACACCTTTAGAAAGCAGCACTGTCAGTCTTAGGGAACAGTAGTGTTAGATGCTCTATCAAATTTAGATAAACTAAACACTTAGAAGCCCAACACCAGCTAATACTTTATAAACAGTTACTGAAACTGTTTTATTTTCATTTTTGGGTAAAGGTTTTATATACAGTACATCTGCAGGACAGCTTGTTCTGTTGAAAAACAGACTTACTAGCTAGATCACCAGGTAACACACAGGAAACAAACAATGACAATATGCAGAAAAATAAAGATTGCGGCCTATTCCAGCCACTAAATTGAAGAATCAATTCTGCTGGACAGATTTTCAGTGATTACTTCTCTTGTTCACACTTATACATCTGCATTTGCATGCTCTCCCACTGCCAAAATGCATATGGTCACACCACAAAAAGCACCAAACATATGGGAGGGAAATGAACATGGCCCATGGAAACAATGGTAATCTTGCTGTACGTTGTCATGCTTTGGCCAATCTGCATAAAATCACACAGGCATGAATATGGGTTAAAAGTTGGCTTTTTATACAGCTACTCAAAGTATATCTAAACCCATTGTAGCAATCATGCACACAGAGATGGACACGGTCATCCATTTTGCTCCAAACCCCTCCATCTTGTATGTCTCTCTCCCAAATCAGATTCCTCCGATATCCCCCCTCCCTCTTGGTTGAGTGACATGTGGTCTGGATGATGACAGAGATCACAGGCAGCAAACTCATTGGGAGGGCATCATGGCTATAAAATTCCAACCGAGCTGGTGCCTAGATGTCTGTTAACTTCTCAATCTGGGATATCCTAAAGCCATAAACCAAGTCCTTCACTGAGCTCAAAGACATTCCAAAAAAACAGTAAACCAGACACCACATTCAACATCCATTTTCCCTTATGATTACATGTCTTGGATTATGAAAGACTTACACAAACATGGAGCACATATTCGGATGGCTCACTTTAATACAAATCGTTTGATATATTTCATCCCCTAGCTGAGATCAACAAGAGAGCAGAAAATAGTATCTCCTTAACCATCCCAGCAGGTATGACATATTTCATATGTAGACGTTCAGCAGACGATTCTGTGTATTAATCTACCCGTGGGAGGAATGTTACATGTACCTAGGAAAAGTTATTGACCAAAGTATAGTTTCTGAGGGCGTTGGTCAGAGCCTGAGCTCCCTGCCTACAACTCCCTCCCCAAATGAGGTGATTGGTTCTCTGCTTCAGGGAGGCACCCTGCTAAGTTCCTAGAAAAAGCTGAGTTAAGTTGAAGATTCTCCCTTTTAACATCGGAATGAACTTTGGGAGATAAGGCATCCTTTTGGCTCCGAAACCTGATCTGTTTAACCCAAGGCTGACGGCAAGTACTTTCTCCCTCTAAAACTTCTGGTGTGTGTGTGTGTGTGTGTGTGTGTGTGTGTGTGTGTGTGTGTGTTGGCTACATCTTTTTATGTAAATATTTTTATTGCACCCTTTTGACCTTTTAGTAATAAATCTTACTTTCTGAAAGTGTTGAACTGTTTCTAAAGCTCTTCAATGCAAACTAAGAATCCCTGCCTCTGAAGAGCGCTACTGTGAGTGTTTTAAACTTCGGTATATCTATGCCTGCGGTGACAGTGGTATACAGACGCTTATGCAAACATCATAGTGTTATTGCTGATATTGCCAAGTTTCCGCTTTCTCTGTACAAAAAAGAGGTGGTGGCAGTGTGAAGGTTTAATTGCGTAATTAACCTGACCCAGTAACAATCGCTCTCCGGCTGCAGGTACACAGGTTGTGGTCCATTAGCTGGAAAATCTATGTGCAGGGTGCAGCTGGGTGTGGCATTGTTACTCACGTGACAGCGCGGTTTTAGATTGGCTAGTCCTTCGGTCAAAAGTTTGGTGAGAAGGGCTGGGGTCTGACGCCGCAATCGTCACACCCATGACTAATGCTTTTGGATGCAGCAGAGAATACTTAAGAATCCTGGGGGAATAGTCACAAGTGCCGGCAGGAGACCCAAGAACATTGCAATGCATAGAGCAGGTAAGTATGACATGATATTTTAAAGAAAAAAAAAATGAACCTTTAGAACCACTTTAGCTGTGGCTGAAAGTAGGATTTTCATTGTCAATGTCTCACCAAATGATTACTCTGATGATTGTTCAGTCTGCAATACATTTCACTGGTGATAGCTGTGAACAAAGGTTAAAGTTCTTGCTAACAAGCGATAAAAATCTCACGTGTAGCCCCAGCCTAAATGCTTAAAAAGCCAGGCGTCTCACAGAGCCCTGCCTGTTCCTTACATCTTTGCTGTCATCAGGCACAGCTGATACAAATTAAAACAGTCTTGGCCTGTAACGCTAATGCATCTATACTACATTTTAAGGCAGACTAAATCAGGCCATTCTGTGACTTTGCTTATGTTTCATATGAGGGGATGGAAGAACTTACTCTAAACACAGTCAAAGATTTCAAATTTCCCTATTTAACATTTTGGTTATCTTTATGGTCATGACAGGGAAAGAAAAAGCAGCTGTCAGGAAGCAATGTGTCCTTAGTTGCCCTATAAGTCTTTACTTCACATGGGCTAGCTCGAAACTACTCATACTGCAGTGTTTAATATTGTGGTGAATTTTAAATTAAATGGGGTAAAGTTCAAAGATGAAAAAGCCTACTTTTGAATAAAACACACACACGAAACAAGTATCAATGACCAAAGGTCTACACTAAATGCATAAATGACAGTCAGTGTTTGAGAGTAAATAGCAAAATCTAAAAATACTGCCATTACATGATCTGCTGGGTTAGATGCTTATTTTTTTTTTAAGCGTATATATATACGCTAGATGTCAAGATCCTGGCAAGGATATATTACAAAGTATTGAGATGAACGTTTCATATTGACCAAATACTTATTTTCCACCATAATTTGCAAATAAATTATTTCCAAATCAGCCAATGTGATTGTCTGGATTTGTTTTCTCATTTTCTCTCTCATAGTTGAGGTCTACCTATGATGCCAATTACAGGCCTCTCTCGTCTTTTTAAGTGGGAGAACTTGCACAATTGGTGGCTGACAAAATACTTTTTTGCCCCACTGTATTAGGCAGGAAGTGAACATGTCCACTGACATGTTGAAAGAAAAAATGGGCATGACAGTTTGCTGGGGCTGTGCAGATGCTGACCGGTCAGGATGCCCAAGCTGACCTGTGTCAACAGCCAAAAGCACCTACAATGGACACATGAGCATCAGAACTGGACCACAAAGCAATGAAAGATGGTGGCCTGGTGTGATGAAACATGTTTTCTTTTACATCGTGTGGATGGCTGGGTGCGTGTGCATCGCTTACCTGTGGAAGAGTTGCCACCAAGATGCAGTATGGGAAGAAGACAAGCTAGCAGAGGCAGTGTGATGCTTTGGGCAAGGTTCTGCTGGGAAACCTTGGGTTCTGCCATTCGTGTGAATATTACTTGACATGTACCACCTACCTAAACATTGTTGGTGATCAAGTACATTCCTTCATGGAAACTGTTTTCCCTGATGTTATTAGCCTCTTTTAGCAGGATAATGCACCCTGCCACACTGCAAAAATGGTTCAAGAATAGTTTGAGGAACATGATGAGTTTGAGTTGTTGATTTGGCCTCCAAATTCTCCAGATCTCAATCCATCAAGCATCTGTGAGATGTGCTAGTAAAACAAGTCCGATGCATGGAGGCCCCACTCCGCAACTTACAGAAGTCTGCTATTGACAGATTGGTGCCAGTTACCACAGAAGTCTAGTGGTCCTAGTCAGGGCTGTTCTGGTGGCAAAAGGGGTACCTACTCAATTGTTAAGTGGGATATTATAATGTTATGGCTAAATCGGTGTATATGTTCCTAAATGGAGGCAAAGGCAATTTGATAAGCAGAGATCAGTAAGGCTTTTTGCTAACACACCAGGCCAATGACAATATACGCTGTATTCTCCAACTCATTCACATATCCAAATAGAGACTGTTTCTGTCTGTCCTGTCCAGACATTAAAAGGCCTTTGACTCAGTTCTCTGGCAACTGTCTTAAGGACCTCCTAGAACCTTCAGGCCCCACTTCAGGTAATGGGTGGGGCTCCTACTACAATAGTCCACAGGCGATTTTGTTTTGTTTCTTATTCAAAATGTTTGCTTCAACAAAGAACAAAGACAACATACATAAGGCAGACCATGGCATTGATTTACGTGTTCAATGGTTACAAAGATGAATGCAGTCATAAGGTTACATTATAGATATTATACATCCTTACAGTAACACTAGGTAAGATGCCTATTGTATAACAAAGAAGGCCATAAAAGTGTCATTGACAGCCTGCCGACTATACTGGTGAAGTAGTCCTGACAATGGCCACAATGGTAGCAGGTGCTGACTATCAACTGAACTGTGGCCCAGCTTACACCGCAAACTAGAGATTGTTAAGATATCCCATGAAAGGGCAATCATGGGAAAGAGACAGAACTGAGAGAAGCCCTCTTGTAAGTTGTGGGCTTATCTATTGGGAGGATGTCATGCATTCAAGCCCGGAATGATGCAGGGAACTCCCAGGCTGGGTAAAAAGCTGGGTTTCTGAGGAACGATTGAAGTGGATTATGTGGGGACTATAGTATAGTCCATACGTTGTCTTAAGTTTATCCCAAATTGACATAAAATGCTTTGTGGCAGGATTACTTAAGATAGCACAGTCCGCCGGGCATAACCACAAGAGGCTGGCCACCAAAAGTGCAACCCAGAGTGGAGTTTCATGGACAGCGTGGTATTTGAGTAGATGGGCCAGATGGCCTGCATGGTAATATGCTGAGAAATTAGGGAAGCCTAGGCCTCCATGGAGTTTGGAAAGATAAAGAGTCGCTTTGGGGATCCTCAGCTTAATCGTATACCAGTTAAAGGCCGTGTCCCTCCTTTGTATGATCCGCAGGAAACTGGGACTGGGATTGGTAATACCCTAAATAAGTACAAGAACATTGTTAGTATGACCATTTTAATCATGTTTATTTTACCAATCCACAAAAGCAGGAGGGATGACCACTGCATCAATAGATCCATAACCTGCTTCAACAACAACAGGTAATTAGCCGCAAATAGGTCACAGACATTTGCTGTGAGTTGGATGCCGAGGTAAGGGAGGCAATGGGACGCCCATGCAAACAGTAGCACTTCTTGAGCTAGTTGTAACTCTGCCACAATCAGAGATGTTCAGTGCCGTAGATTTCTGGATGTTGATGATTAGGCCCGAGATATTAACAAACAGATTAGGAGAGGTCAAAAGTTTAGGTGCAGAAATGTGAGGGGATGATAGGAAAAGAAGAATATCGACTGCTAATCAGCAGATTTTATGGTGTTATTTGCCCATCTCTATACAGTGGCAAAAATAAATATTTGATCAACAAAAAATCCAGAAAAAAAAAAACATGATACAAATGTTATAAATTGAGTTGAAGTCCAGTGAGTAAAATGAGTATTTGATCCCCTACCAATCAACAATAATTCTGGCTCCCACAGACTGGCCATGTGCTTATGTGGTATGCAGATTAGCCCCGCCAACTTAAGAAGGTGCTCCTAACGACAACTCGTTATGTCTATAAAAGACGCCTGTCCACAGAATCTCTTTCTTCCATTCAAACCTCACCACCACGGGCAGGACCAAAGAGCAATCAAAGGACGTTAGGGACAAGATTGTAGACCTGCACAAGGCTGGAATGGGCTACAAGACCATCAGCAAGAAACCTGGTGAGAAGGAGACTACTGTTGGAGCAATTATTAGCACATGGAGGAAATACAAAATAACCATCTAGTGCCCTCAGTCTGGAGCTCCATGCACTATTTCGCCTCATGGGGTAAAGATGATCACGAGAAAAGTGAGGGATCAGCCCAGAACTATACGGGAGGAGCTTGTGAATGATTTCAAAGCAGTTGAGACCACAGTCACCAAACAAACCATTGGTAACACAATACGCTGCCATGGATTAAAATCTTGCAGCACCGGCAAGGTCCCCCTTCTCAAGAAGGCACATGTACAGACCAGTCTGAAGTTTGCCGATGAACATCTAAATGATTTAGAGAAGGACTAGGAGAAAGTACTGTGGCCAGACAAGAACAAAATTGAGCTCTTTGGCATTAACTTGACTCACTGGGGTTTATTTACTAAAGCTGGAGAGTCCAAAATCAGACTCCCTTCTGCATAGAAACCAATCAGCTTCCAGGTTTCATTGCCAAAGCTTCATTGAACAAGCTGAGGTTAGAAGCTGATTGGTTTCTATGCAGAAGGGAGTCTGATTTTGAACTCCCCAGCTTTAGTAAATAAACCCCACTGTGTTTGGAGGAAGAAAAATGCTATGACCCTAAGAACACCATCCCTACAGTCAAGCACGGAGGTGAAAACATTATGCTTTGGGGCAGTTTTTTTGCTAAAAGGTACAGGCCGACTTTTCCGCATTGAGGGGCCAGTGAACTGAGCCATGTATTGCAAAATCTTGGATAAATTGAGAATTTTCTTCCCTCAGCAAGAACACTGAAGATAGGTCATGGATGACTCTTCAAACATGACAATGACCCAAAACATACCACCAAGGCAACAAAGGAGTGGGTCAAGAAGCACATTAAGGTCATGGAGCGGCTGAGCCAGTCTCCAAACATTAATCCTATATAAAATGCATGGAGGGAGCTGAAACTGGTGACAGCCAAGAAATCTTAAGCATTTAGAGGAGATCTGTAAAGAACTGTGAACCAAAATCTCTCCTGACATGTGTGCAAACCTGGTAACCAACTACAAGAAACGTCTTACCCCTGTGCTTGCCAAGTACGAAGTCATGTTTTGCTTAGGGATCAAATACTTTTTAATTTTATTAACTGAACTGCAACTCAATTTCTAACATTTGTATCATGTGTTTTTTCAGGACTTCTGGTTGATATTCTGTCTCTATCATTTATAATACACCTATGATAAAAATTATAGACCCTTCATTTCTTTATAAGTGGGCAAACTTACAAAATTTGCAGGGGATCAAATAATTATTTCCTCTACTGTACCAGTAATAGTAGGATCTGACCTTATTTGTTGAGCCAAAGGCTCGATAAGAAGGGCGAAAAACAAAGGAGAAAGTGGGCATCCCTGGCATGAACCTATCCCTATGCCAAACATATCTAATTTATAACTAGCACACTTAATATAAGCCCTTGGCTTATCATACAAAGTGGAGATCCAATGTATGAAATGAAGACTGAAGCCCCATTACCGTAGGGTGAAGTGCAGCTAGGACCATGATACGGTGTCAAATGCCTTCTTTATGTCTAAAGAAAGAAAGAAAGCAAGAAGGGATACGTCGTGACTTGGCTGCATGGGCTAGAAGCGCAGCACGGCAAATGTTGTCACTAGCTTTACAAATGGGTATGAACCCTACCTGGTCATGATGAATGAGGCTTCTGATAACCTTGGTTAACCAGGATGCTAGAATTTTAGCTAGAAGCTGGATATCCAAGTTCAAAAGTGAAATAGGACAATAGTTCATCCAGGTAGTGTCATCAGAGTGGGGTTTAGGGATCCTACATATGATTGTCGTCAGAGTTTCAGGTCTAAAAGAGTGCCCATCAAGAAGGATGTTAAATGCTTTGGTCAGAATAGGGGTCAGGTCTCTGACAATGCCTGATAGTACATAGCCGAAAACCCATGAGGATCCAGTTGTTTATTGCGTTTCAGAGCTTTGATGGCAAAGGAAACTTTCTCTGTAAGAGGACGCTTCAGCCAATCATGATGGGCTTGGGATAAGCCGGGAGGGTGATATGTGAAAAAAAATCCTTAGCTTCAGTTGTATTCAGTTCACCATTCAGCGAGTATAAGGAGGCTAGATGTGACCTAAACTGATGAAGGATCTTGACCAGGTTGCTTGTGTATACATCTCATGACACTTTGAGCCAAATGGGTTTGGTGGTTTTTTTAAGCGTATTAAGCGTTTTAAGCGTACGCGCCAATAGGGTATCTGGTTTGTTGGCTTTAAGGTAATATGTATGCCTAGAACATCAGAGTTTTGTTTGCGGATTCTGTGAAGAACAGATCAAATTCTAAGCAAGCTTTGTCTAGTTTCATAGCTGAGGAGGGATCAACCTGAAATGCCATGCCACAGGTATTGAAGTTGGATTCCAATTTGTGGCAGAGAGCCTACGCTCCCCGTTAAAAGAATGTATCTTGTCGTATGAAGGGTCCACAAGCGTTTATACAAATCTAAGTTTCTACTCTCCCTGCTTTGACATCAGCAAAGGAATCAAGCAAGATTGCCCACTGTCCCAGTTGCTCTTTGCTCTGGCATTTGAACCACTAGAAATGGCTATCAAACTAAACCCAAACATACAAGGTCTAGATCTGTCAAGTATATGAAAAAAAATCTGTCTTTTTGTGAACAACCCCATCACTAATTTTCTTATATCTTGGCCCAGCTTTCTTTTAGAACTGGATAGATTCCAACATTTTTTCGGGCTTCAGATTAATAAATGTCAACTCCTAAACATAATCTTGTCTCAAGGCATCCACTCATCTTTAAAATACTGTAACTTTCCATTTTACTAGGATTCCACCCATCTACCATTTTAAGGGGCCTAACTCACTATCTCAAACTCATTTAACTATCCAGCACTATGGCGTCAACTTCACCTGGCTTGGACACACTGCAGCAATTAAAAGAACCTCCCTTCCTCAAACCCCTCTACATGCTCCCCAAAAAAAGCCCACTCCTACATACTTTGCATTCACCAGAAACTACTGACCTTTTTTTTTTTTTTTTTTGGGAGGGGGGCAATAATAAACCCAGCGAAACCCAGAAAATCTTATTTCAACCTAAACATTTATGAGGCCTATCAGTCCCACATATAATCAACAGCTATATTGCTGCACAAATTGCCCAATTTTCATCCTACAACACACTAAACCCTTTCCCCTGCATTTCATTGGAAGCCGTGAAAGTAAACCTAACTTCAGCAGAAACCATACCTTGGATTACTACCCATTCAAAGAGATTGGAAATCCTACATTAGCCACTCACTACCAATTCAGGACCAAGTTAAGTTCTCAGGTAAATTTATGTCCCCCTATTCCCCACTCAGCACCCTCTTCTGTAATCTGATGTTCTCTCTAAAATACACAGAATCAACTCAATTTTGTTGATGGGTGGCTCAGGGGCTTTATAAATTTTATTGAGAACCTCTCTCTAAGGAGTCAGAGTTCTTTTCTTCCAAGGCTGCCATAAAAAAAAACATCAGTGGAAAGGTTTAAATACTTACAGATTGCCCAGACCAATAAACAACAATCTATACTATGTACAATTTGCTGCTGCATTAAAAGGGCCCCAACCCTCCCCATATGTTAAACACTAGAGAGGATCCTAGGCTGATCCCCTGCTGAGTTGGAGCAGAGCAGAAATGTAGGCCAGGTAACTGACATCTGTGTCCATTTAGGTTTTTTGTCAATCTTGTAATGAAGGAAATGTGGACCCCGTAATCCCTATAGGTGGCAGAATGTAAGTGGACGTGCATCCGCCTATATCCTCCAACACTTGGTCAGGTCCGCAAAAGCAAATGTGAAAGCAAACTTGAACCCCTGAACGTGGAAGGATATAGGCGATGCATGTCATTTTACATATAACTACCTACAGGGATATATTGCAGTTAATTCTTGATCCATATAATCGTGGGTCAAAAATCGACTGCAGAAACACCCATGGGAAAGGGAGCTTAAACATTATCCTGCTTTCCCTAATTGATCAGAATATTTCTTTTTAGAAAACCTATGCTTTATGCATGCAAAGATATGAAGTTATTTTTAGCGGAGTCATTTTAAATATTAAAATATGCTTTCTGAAAATATCTCCAAAAGAAATCCTTATAAATGTTTACAAATTTTAACAGAAATATTTAATTTTTTGCCACTCTGGTCTTAATGGAAGCATTTTAAGCAAGTCAGAAAGACTAGAATACATTTTTCTTTGCAATCATGTTCATCACTTATATAGCACCACATATGTTCATAATTTCTTTAACACTTTGGAAAAAAAAAAAAAGTAAGAGCCAAAACATCAAGGTATAAACAATGGGAGGAGAGAGTATGAGATGGCATACATGTCTGAAAGGGGGAAAACTAAGAAGTGTGGTATGAAAACAGGTGGAGCAGCTTCTTGCTAAGGATATTTTCAAATAATATTATAAGTTATATGATAAATGATAGACCAGAAGCAACTAAAAATCGCCAGCATCTTATAGTCACAGAAGCAGTTCGCGGAGTACCTGGGAATCACTTGAGCAATAAGAGAAGAGGTATAAAATCTACCCTACTAGTAGTTTGACATTCATTTCCAGAAACCCTTCAGAACTTGCAGATATCATTACAGACCTAAATCTTCAAATGGTTTTATGAACTTAAGTTTTCTCTGACAAACAATAACTATAACAAATTTATCCCAGGGTGGGCTATACATTGATCATGTCAATGAACACAAAAAAACTTTATTCCACCAAACCTTGCGTGTTAAAAAAAGAGCTATACCCAGGAGGCTAGTTTGCCAGAGCTAGGCCAAACTGCTCTAGCTAAGAGGGTTTTGAGAAAAAAAAAAAGCTTCTGCTGTAGAGAAGATAGGCGAGTCCTTCGAAATTAGACAACTACTTGTCTGTCAGACGAGATACATTATACACTATATGTTATCTTCTGTACAATAGGAAAGAACCAATATGTTGGAAGAACAACCAGGTGGATGTGCAACTGCACGAGGGATCACCTATCAAACATCAGGACATGCAACAATACTAACATAGCAAGGAACGTTATAGAACATCATGATTTCAGAATAGAATCCTTTAAAGTACACTTTAAAGTACAAATCATTGAGAGGGCAGACTACTCTACTAGGAGAGGTATTTGGGTTTGGCTGTTGAGCAAAAGAGAGGTCTACTGGATATTCAGATTAGAAACTTGCATCCCTAAAATTATACATTTCAAAAGAAATATAACACACTACCAAGATCCCTTTTTTCCCCTTGCCTTTCATTCTCCTTCCCTCTCTAACTTGTTTTTTCCTTTTTCTGTGTTCTTCTCCCCATTTCCTTTTCTCCTCTATTCCTCACCCCCCCCCCCCCCCACCCCCTTTTAGGTCTCCTGTAACCAATCTGTCCGGTTTTTCCCTTACTTTTCAATCTTTGGCTCATTTTCATATACAGTATGTATGGACATATACACTTTTAACACACATTTTCTTTTCCCAAAGAACTCTTTTGATGTTTGTTATAGTGTTTTCCTTGCAGTGTATACAATATATGTTCTCATTCCATTGGAGCAGGTAGATTTATACACATTTTAAAAGGGTATGGGGGGCTGGGGTTTTGTGATTTATTTTTCCCCGATACTTTATAATGGCAATTGTAAATAATATTGTATAGCTATACAAATATGGAGTGTTTCAGACATCACATCAACATGTAGGCAATTTTGTGTATAGGAGCATTTATTATTTTTGCATTTTCTTTCGGTATTTGTATAACATCCATGGCATGCTTGATGGAGTGCTATGTGTCTTTGTGCATATTTACTTTCATTACATGTTTGAGAGTCTCCATCAGCACAGTGTGAGTATGCACAATGCAAGATGTGTGCTTTTCCCCATGCGCTCAAGAGGAATTTCTTTAATGTCGATTTAGCTCTTTTAATATCTGAATAGATTGGCAGATATCTTGATTTTTGTTAAAAGCTGTACCTTAACATAACCTTGTTCTAGCCACTCCTATCCCTATGATTAAGCCCAGTTAGGGTGAAACATATCACAAAGGTGTGGCTAAAAGTGGAGACACCCAGATAGAAAATGTAGTGGAATAAAATTTTTTTTTTTTTTTTAAACACGGAGTGACTATATATTTGACTTGCTGAGCAGAGCCAAGCTCTATGGACTGGCACTTGGCCTCACACGTGGATGGGGCTGGGATTGCAAAGTTTAGAGAGTTTGGAAATGTAAAGTAACTACGACCTAAACTGTAGATTATACACTTCATTAGCCATGAAATTACTACTTTGTATCCTATACAGTGCTGAGAGAATGCAAAAATCGGGAGCAGCTCTGCACAGAAATCAATCAGCTTCCAGTTTTTTTTTTCCTGTCAATGTTTAAATGAATAAGCTGAACTTAGAAGCTGATTGGCTATCATGCTCAGCTGCACCAGATTTTGCACTCTCCAATTTTAGTAAATCAACCCACAAGAGTCTTTGGTTTCTTAATCTCTGTCCAGGAAAATCTGATAGCTAAACATAGCAGTGTATTTTTTTTAACCAAGATTTAGGTCTACCAATGTGCAGAAGAGGACACACTGACACACCTGGAAGTGTTGGATAACAGTGTGGAGCACTTCACCTTCAAAGCACATAACCAAATAAGTGATGTTGTTTAAAAGGTGGGTCTCAGCACTCTACTCCCACCAACTCCCTTCATACCTGATTTGTGTTTAAATTTGAGATTAGATGGGTAGAGTATCAACAACTCACTGCTGCGGGGGGTGCTGAGCTGCTGAAGAGGAGGTTCGGGGCAGCTCTGTGAAATTCCAGGTAAGTATAAACCTGTTTTTTTTTTTTTAACAAAGCATTTACAATCACTTTAATCGCAGTTACAAGTTCCACAGATTAGGATTATCCAATGTCTGCCTATTTTTATAGCCAACCAGTACTGGAAGGTTGGATGGGGATCATTTATGAACAACAATCTTGCCACACATTCTCTATTAGACTGTGATCTGAGCTCTCACCATTTACTTATACAACTGTGCTTTTTTGTATTTTGTTTTTGAACATGATTTGTAGATTAGCCACTACTAAAAGCTCTCAGGTGTTCGAGTGTATTTACTTTGTATCTCTCAACTATTAATAACAGCCACATAGGAAGTGCACAAGCTGAATCAGATTTGCATTTTGAGTAAGAGCTGTAAAACAACCACTTTGTAGAGCTGCAAAGCAGGAAGAAGAGTCTGTATATGTCACAGGCAAACATGGCTGCCACCATGTATAACAATAAACAATTACAATTGATACATTTAAACAAGGATTTTAAAGGAGCAAGATGGCAACATGTGCAAGTAGGATATACATTTTTATAGAAAAAAATAAAGACTATGCATTCTCTTTAAGACAAGAAAGGTTTCTGATCTTTAACTATTCCAAACAGAGTAAGAAAGTAGCGAAACAACTACTGCCAACAGAACTGACAGCACATTTTACATGAGCCAAAACATAACAGTAAGCTATGAAGAAGGAGGCCAAGATGACTAACAAAACTCTTCTGCAGATATGCTGAGTAGTGTGATTTAAAAGCTAATTCTAGCTCTGGTCTTCCATGATGGGAATAATTGAAGCTCTGAAGAAACACTGTGAAACACACAAATGACTCATGAACCTCTCACAGCAAAACAAAGTCTGTCAAAATGTATCACATCAAAAAGGGAAATACACAAAAAAGGCATGTGGTCTGGAAATAATGCTTCTAAGTTACAGCTCAAACCTGTCACATGACCATAAAATATTGTGTGAGAGAGAAAGGGTAAAGTTTAATTTACAAGTATGTTCCTGCAAGTCTTCAGAGTCAGGCCACTTAAAAAGCATATTAAAATGTTAGATGGACGTTGGTAGGGTATTTCTATATTTCTTTGGTATTTAAGTGTCCCCTGTTAGAACTCCCCCAAGATCTACAAATTTCCAAAAATAATTTTTATTGTGGTTATTCTTCCAACAAATTAAATTAGAATTTAGGGTCTGCAAGGCCACTAATAAGGGCTGGAGAGTCAAAGAAATAGAGCTACTACAACAATGAGGTTTCTTAAAAGACATCCAGGATTGTGGGCACATCCGACACCCATTTGTGTCCTTATGTGTGTGTAGGGGTGGGGTGCAAGCTATTAAAATGTTTAGAGGATGTTTTAATAAACTTTATTTTTTTTTTCAAAATGTAATTGCTATCACAATAAAGCCTCTGTGCCTGATCCACATACTGACCCCCTGGCTGTGCTACCTGAAGGGATAAGCCTTTTAGCTTGATGTGCCGCCATTTTGTTCTCTGATTAGCCTAAGTTATGCCATCTTAGAATAAGTATCCATTTTAAGCTTAATCAGTACTTAAAGATTAATTTTTGTTTTAAGAAGGTTCTGTACTTTTGACAGGAGTTTAAAGTTCCCCTTTTTCCACCAGTTCTAACTTCCCTTATTTCCACTAGCCAGCATAAAGGTGATAGTCTGCGGTTGAATATATCCTGTCGCAAGATTATAAATAATTATAGCCAATGATAAATAGGGAAATTGGCTACTTTCTATCCTGAACAAAAGTTCATATTTGACGCATTTAATAATAAATATACATGCCAAATGATTGGGCATGACTGACGTATGTAACATTTGATTGGCTAATGCATATCTGATAATTGATTGGTTTCTATATTTTTATGCATTGTTTGAAGTTTCATATATAAGTTTAAACACGGAAGAATAAATTCAGTTCAGTCTGAGATACCACCTCGTGTCTGTGTCCATTTCCTGTGTCTCAGAGTGAGCTCCAGATCTGAAGGGCAGTCACTGATCAAGCCAGGGACAGACGGGGGTCATTGTATCTGGAAAGGAACGTGAGCCAATTCCTTTCACTACCCTGCAACAGGTATGTGGGTGCCTCTGGTGCACTTATGGAGGCACACCAGAGTCTCCACTTTGTATGTGCTCCTGTTTTGAACTACAAGCTTACGTGCAACCTCTCTTAGTGTGACACACACAGGCAGTGCAGGAGACATAGGAAAGCACGGAGGAGAACAATTGGAAAATATTAAAAATTTTTATTAATTTTACAAAAGAAAAAAAAAATGGCTTTAATTTGGGGTCTGTTAAAAAGAAGTGATGGCTTTATTACTAGTGTATAGAAGCGATTGAGCAACTAAAAAGCACTTGTATGTGAAAAGCTAAACGTTTATTGTAAATATGAGTTCCCAGATGCTATAGTAGCTGATGTAACTACTACATCAGCAAAAGCGAAAAGGGTTAAAGGCAGAATAGCAATTTAAAGAATTTTGCCTATTGTGCTCAAAGCGGTATGAAACAGCAACTCGCCTTAATGTATATTTTTTTGTTATTGGCATACTGTAGGTCCTCCAGCGTAGCTTCCGATGTCTACCTATTTCACAACAGCTTGTTTATTAGTTCTACAAATGTCCAGAAATGACTTCAAGATTGCCCCCCTCTACAGAATTAATTTCAATGCATTGTTCTCAAATTATGAATTCACAAGCAGTTTGAGGGATTCAACAACTTGCTCATTACTACAGAACATAAATATAGGAAGCTCCCATTGTTTTTAAAGGTGCAAAATCTGGGCTGGTAATTCACATTCATGCTCCAACACCTAGTGAGTCACTGGTATGGAACAAGTTGGGAAGCTATTTAAGGTTTAAACTCTCTATCTAGATTCTTGTACTAGTTCAATAGCACACTAAATAGTGAAGCAAAATGAGATGAAGGCTTTGGAGTTTACAGATTAATAAATTGGCAAGGCCATTTTCATATTTTAATTCCAACAGATTTCCTTTAAATTGCAAGTACAACCTAATCTCTTACCATCTTAATCTCTTTATGTGGGACAATTACCCAAAGAAAACCAATAAATAAACAAAGTAACTACACAGCACGTGAAGATGAGTTAGTGGACTGCATACCATGTGCCACATTACTCACATAATAAACCATACAGCAACTTTATAAAAGACAGCCTGTGTTTGTTCATGCCAAACACTCATTTACAACAAAAATTATTTGCATCTAGACATCTGTGACAAGAAAATCGATATCACACATTGGAGGGGGGTAGGAAAAGATTTCCTTTTATTACACTGAAGTTTAAAACATTAAGCGTACACAACCAAAATTACACAGATACCGAGTTGAGGATAAAATTAGCTCTAAGCAGCTGATTGCATACTTTGAAGACTCAGTACTGAGTAACAAAGAGGGTCTTATGCTCCTAAGATAAAAAGGTCAACAATGATGCCATTTTATACGTCAATGGGCAAATTTAATATTCTAATTCAATGAAGGCCTTGAAATGTCTTGGCATGGGCATATGCTTCTAAAAAGTCCCCTTTTTGTCCTAAAGTCGCAATGAGGTCCTAACATTATTCTGGATTTATTATAATTGCATAAAACAAATGTGTTGTGGACTTTAGCTTGCTATATACTACAAACTTGCATAAATGCTATGCCCTTTACAATAGACATAACATGCAAAAGAAAAATCAACAGAATATGGTTTTGCTGAAAATGTAACAAATATGCAACAGCATTAATAAAAGGAATGGAACAAGGAATTATAACCAAATGTAAGTCAAGAAATCAATTCAAACTACTAAAACATACAACTGTATCACTAAGGTCCATTTATTATCTTAAGGGATTTTCATCACTGGCTAATAAAAAAGTTATGCTGTAATCAGCAATGTTGTTTTAAGGAAAGAAATGCTGCAAAAACTTCAAAGGGCTTAGAACAAACATTGTATCAGTAGATCCAAAACCCATTAAACTACAGTGAACAACTATATCCAGAAAAACATTTTTATTCATTAATTAGAGCATGTAATTATAAAAAAAAATAAAAAAGCACTTTTCCTCCAAAGTGCGTTCATGTCTATATAGTGAATGCTTTATCACAGAAAATTTGTGTAATCAGGAGATCCTGGGAAACAGGATGCATCTCTGTACAATCTTGTGAACTAGCAAAGCAAGAAAATGGTCTCAGCATATCCTGGGGGAATTCAAATGGAGAAACCGTTGCCAAGGCCTAGATCACAGACATGTAAGCAAAAAATATTTTTACCAGCAAAATGTACTTCTAAATTGTCTCCAATAACTCATTTAATTTGGCCATAGAAAATCCGCTTCTGCATACGAAAATAAAATATAAAGATGAGATGGCACCAATGTCACTTGCACTGTAAAGCAACATAGAGTTGATTAAACTAAGCATCACAGATGCTTATTTAGCATGTTAATGAAAACTAATATAATTATGCAGAGAGCACTGCATAAACAGTGTTGTATTCCCTTCTGAACAAACAGTGCCAACAAGAGAAATTGAATAAAGCATGTTTGCAGTTTAAACACATTATTTCTGAACCCAGAGTGGAGAGACATGAAAGAGACACGGTTCTACTGCTATAATATCTTGTATCTGTGTCTATTAGGTTTTATGTTGGACCATTCCTACTTTAACAATGGCAAATATGTTTAATTGCTTAGACAGAGGAAACAAATGTCCATCACAAGTGTCTCAAGTGTCTACAATTTAACTATCTGAGCCTAATCTATACACTACAGAATGAAAAAGCAAGTATGCAAGTACACTCACTGCCAGTTTAATGTTAAAGAGGTTGCAAACCCTTACATATACCCAGTGGGCTGGCTGGCCTCAGGTGATACACAAAGATGAAACAAATCCTCCTACATAAGTTGCACCTATCTGTAGTCTTCTCTTCTACATCCAAAGTCCAGAATTTATAAAGAAAAAAAAAAGGGGGTTGAAGAGCTGAAAAGACACTCTGCAGAGCTCAGTGAGGAGAGCTCTGAAAACTGATTGGTGTAAAGAGGCACACCCCCTTCCACACAACTCACAGGAACAGAGCTGAGACTATAATCTACTGGAGGTCACTCCAGGAAAACTTGTCAGAAATGATTCATGCTGATAGCAGAGGAACGAAGCAGCAGACAAAAATGGCACTTTAGTGTTCTTTATTGAAACAAATACACACTATAGAGGGATATGCTTTGTTCATATTTCATGTCTGAGCTTTACAACCACTTTATCGGATATTGTCTTGTAGAGTAAGGGATGATGTGTTACCCCCCCTTCCTGACTAGGCCATTTTTTGCGTTAAGGCATTGCGTTACTTTAACTGACAATTGTGCGGTCATGCAACGCTGCACCCAAATTAAATGTATGCCTTTTTTTCCCATGAATTGAGCTTTCTTTCGGTGGTATTTCATCGCATGTGTGTTTTTTATCTTTTGTGCTATAAAAAAAAAAAAAAAAAAAAAAAAGACTGACAACTTTGAGAAAAAAAAACAATATTTTTGACTTTTTGCTATTAAACATGTCCAGTAAAAAAAATTTAAAAATCAAATTTCATTACAAGTTTATGCCAAAATGTATTCTGCTACATATCTTTGCTAAAATAAAAAATCCCAATACGTGTAAATTAGTTGTTTTACGTGAAAGTTATAGCATTTACAAATGGTGGTACATATACTGGGATTTTTGTTTTTCATTTTTACTAGTAATGGCGGTGATCAGCGACTTATAGTGGGACGGCGGCAGGCATTCTGACACTGGGGGGGGGAACTGACTTGGTGTCACTGACATCCCTAGTGACACCAATACAGCAATCAATACTTAAAAAAAAAAAAAAAAAGCACAGACACCGTACTAATGGCACTGGGCAGGAAGGGGTTAACATGAGGGGTGAGCAAAGGGTTAACAGTGTGCTGGGAGTGTTTTGCTAGGGGGTGGGATGTGTGTGATTCACTGCAGTCACACTGCTGTGGATGGCTGTGCTGTGCACAGTCAGCTCGGGCACACAGCCATCCACAGCAGTGTGCCCAAGCTGACAGGGAGGAGGACTGTTAGTATATAAAAAAAAAAAAAAAAAAAAAAAAAAAAAACAGTTCTCCTCCCTCTTGGCAATCCTCGGAAATCACCGGGAGCAAGTAATTACCGGCCGGGGCCCGGTGATTGCCAGCCACGAATGGTGGCGCGGGTAAGGCGCGTGCCCCCTACCTGGAAATGCAAAATCACGTATATATACGTGATTTTGCGCACTGCTGCCACCCAGTAGCAGTATTTCTGCTATAGGGTGGTCGGCAAGCGGTTAAAGAAAAATGTTAGATTTGTAAATCAATAAAAACAAATGGAAAATATTACAAAGGATAGGAATGGGATTTTAGAGCAGCAATTAATGTAACCAATGATATACAACAGTTAAAATATACCAAATATTTTATTAACATAGATATTAAAATCCATAAAATAGTACAGAGAATTATATCTTACATTTGACGGGATTCTTAAGGCAACTTTAAATTGCACAAAAGAAACCAATAATTAAAAAAAAAAAAAAAAAAAAAAAACACAGCATTTTATTTTTATAAGTCATTGAAATTTTTTTTTTTTTGCTTAACAGCACATACAAAATGGTCATTGCATATTGCCAAATATATTGCACAGCAATTCTGACCATTCACTTTACAAAATGACTGTATGTTACAATATGTATCCGGTGGTATCCCTCATAGCTGAATTCCATTTTGCAACTTCAAAGTTTGACTGCAGATATATTAAGCTTGGCATCCAACACATTTCGAATGCATTAACATAGATTCTTCTTCAGGGATATGATACCACTCTATAATAATAATTATTGATAGTCAATTTTTGCAAACATTTTTATAACTATTTAGTACTTAAAAATCCCAGGCTGATTATATAGTGGGGCAAAAAAGTATTTAGTCAGCCACCAATTGTGCAAGTTCTCCCACTTAAAAAGATGAGAGAGGCCTGTAATTGGCATCATAGGTAGACCTCAACTATAAGAGACAAAATGAGAAAAAAATCCAGACAATCATATTGGCTGATTTGGAAAGAATTTATTTGCAAATTATGGTGGAAAATAGGTATTTGGTCGATATCAAAAGTTCATCTCAATACTTTGTTATATATCCTTTGTTGGCAATGACAGAGGTCAAACGTTTCCTGTAAGTCTTCACAAGGTTGGCACACACTGTTGCTGGTATGTTGGCCCATTCCTTCTTGCAGATCTCCTCTAGAGCAGTGATGTTTTGGGGCTGTCGCTGGGCAACGCAGACTTTCAACTCCCTCCAAATGTTTTCTATGGGGTTGGGATCTGGAGACTGGCTAGGCCACTCCAGGACCTTGAAATGCTTCTTACGAAGCCACTCCTTCGTTGCCCGGGCGGTATGTTTGGGATCATTGTCATGTTGGAAGACCCAGCCACATTTTATCTTCAATGCCCTTGCTGATGGAAGGAGGTTTGCACTCAAAATCTCACGATACATGGCCCCATTCATTCTGTCCTGTACATGGATCAGTCGTCCTGGTCCCTTTGTGGAGAAACAGCCCCAAAGCATGATGTTGCCACCCCCATGCTTCACAGTAGGTATGGTGTTCTTTGGATGCAACTCAGCATTCTCTCTCCTCCAAACACGACGAGTTGTGTTTCTACCAAACAGTTCTATTTTGGTTTCATCTGACCATATGACATTCTCCCAATCCTCTTCTGGATCATCCAAATGCTCTCTAGCAAACTTCAGACGGGCCCGGACATGTACTGGCTTAAGCAGGGGGACACGTCTGGCACTACAGGATCTGAGTCCCTGGCGGCGTAGTGCGTTACTGATGGTAGCCTTTGTTACGTTGGTCCCAGCTCTCTGCAGGTCATTCACTAGGTCCCCCCGTGTGGTCCTGGGATTTTTGCTCACCGTTCTTGTGATCATTTTGACCCCACGGGGTGAGATCTTGCGTGGAGCCCCAGATCGAGGGAGATTATCAGTGGTCTTGTATGTCTTCCATTTTCTAATTATTGCTCCCACAGTTGATTTGTTCACACCAAGCTGCTTGCCTATTGCAGATTCAGTCTTCCCAGCTTGGTGCAGGTATACAATTTTGTTTCTGGTGTCCTTCGACAGCTCTCTGGTCTTCACCATAGTGGAGTTTGGAGTGTGACTGTTTGAACTTGTTATCAGTATAAAAGACACCTGTCCACAACCTCAAACAGGTGCCATTGATACAGGTAATGAGTGCAGGACAGAGGAGCCTCTTAAAGAAGGTGGTACAGGTCTGTGAGAGCCACAAATCTTGCTTGTTTGTAGGTGACCATATACTTATTTTCCACCATAATTTGCAAATAAATTCTTTCCAAATCAGCCAATGTGATTGTCTGGATTTTTTTTCTCATTTTGTCTCTCATAGTTGAGGTCTACCTATGATGCCAATTACAGGCCTCTCTCATCTTTTTAAGTGGGAGAACTTGCACAATTGGTGGCTGACTAAATACTTTTTTTTGCCCCACTGTATCTACATAATTTTGTAAAGTGAATGAGTAGTCAGAATTGCTGTGCAATATAGAATGACCATTTTGTACATGCTGTTAAGCAAAACAAAAAAAATTTCAATGACTTGTACAAATAAAATGTTAATTCCATATTTTAAAAATAATTCTCTGTACTATGAAAATGGGGATGATGGCAACCACACCCTAAACTACACAGAATTATTTTTTTTCAAAATCCATGAAAGTAGTATGCAGAAGCAAAGATGCTTTTATATAATATTGACCTTTAACCTCCCTAGCGGTATGATTATGTCAATATTTCTGTGTTCAAAGCGGTACATTTTTTTGCATGGAAATATGTTGTTTTTTTATTGTAGGGCTGTAATTTTCAGGAATTACTCACTAAAATCTGTCTGAGAGTCTAATAAACATTCCAGGTATGATAAAATTTGAAACGCAAAATCATGAATTATAATATAATAATCCTAAAAATTATAATAATAAATGTAATTAAATAATGTAATAAAACCAAAAACACTGAAATTTGAAATATAGCGCTAAGTTCGCACATCACTGAGCTTAGTCGCAAAATCGTTTTCAGTGTCTGATGACGAATTTCCCCACAAATCATCATTCAATTCTGAAAATGGTTCTAATTTACTATTGCTGTTCTCTAGCTGGTCTAAAACCGCTTTTGACCTAAAGGGACACTTTTTGTACGTCATGGACTTTTCTCAGTTTCCAGGCAGAAAGAACAGTACAAAATGCAGGCAGGGCGCCGGACAAAGCACTAGGGACAAAATGTATGTGAAATGGTTTGATACAGCAATGTTTTACTATGTGATTTTAGTGTATTGAGTGAATGTATGGGCAGCACAGTGGCTAAATGGTTAGCACTTCCGCCTGGCAGTAATAGGGTCGTTGGTTTGAATCCCAGCCACGGCATCTCCTGCCTGAAGTTTGAATGTTCTCCCTGTGCCTGCGTGGGTTTCCTCTGGGTACTCTGGTTTCCTCCCACACTCCAAAGACATGCTGGTAGGTTAATTGGATCCTGTCTAAATTGGCTGTAGTATGTGTATGTATGAATGTGAGTTAGGGACCATAGATTGTATGCCACTTGAGGGTTAGAGACTGATGTGAATGTACAATATATATGTAAAGCGCTGCGTAAATTGACTGCACTATATAAGTATCTGTAATAAATAATAAATGTGTTTTAAAATTTTTGAATTTCACGCAGGTTCCGTCCCCCGTACGTCCTGACTGATGCTGGCATCAACCGGAGGAGATGGCCGGGGACGCTGTAGGGGGGACATTGCGGGAGCGCAGGACAAGGTAAGTGAATCCCGGAGCAAAGCTGCAGGGTATTCCCGAGTGTAGCTCGGGGTTACCGCTTTTGGTACTGAAAGTTTACCCCGAGCTACACTCTGAAATACTGCCAGGTAGGTTAACATTGAGTCATTTACACAAAATCATTTACATATTTCGCCATTATGGCTTCTTCAGGAAATTACATGTGCAAAGGATACCTATCATGGACCAGCCCCACAAGAGGAAGCCCACAGTGAAATGGCAATACCAGAGATAGTGAGGAGGAATTCCCAAAGGATCACGGAGACTAGGCCCAGAACAAACGAAGAGCAGAACGCACAGAGGGTATAGTGACCAAGGAAAATCTAAAATCATTTAACAAAAAGGCTATTAGAGGGAGCCAGATCATCAATATGGAGTTCATCCACTTATGACAGAAACAAACTCTCAAATATAACTAGAAAAGCTACAATTTCTGGGGAAAATGTGTGAAGTGTTCTTGCCTCCACCAGTAGTCTACAACTGGAGTGGCTTGAGTAACCATTGTGTGGTTGGAGTGGCTGGAGTAACTGTGTGGAGTGTTTGGAGTGAGTAAAGATAGTAAACATTACACTAACCAATTGATTGATCAAATTTAAAAAGTGCACATGGCAAACTTGATAGAGTGAGAGATGCATTTCAACGTTTATTTTTCAGCTCACACTCTAGCTTTTGTCACTCTGCTGCCTGCTCACACACCTGGGTTCCTATGGCAACTCACTCTACAGCAAGGGCAGAGAAGAGCGATTAAAAACAAACTTCTCCAACTTGCTCACTTCACTGGCGGTTGCCATCTTCAAACGATTGTAGTTTAAAAATAATAAATCCTACACTGAAGAGCTTTATATTGTGAGAATCACAAGACCCAGACCTACGTTTTGCTGCATAGTTTGTCTCTGAAATATTAAAAATGAAGGCACAGTCACAGTTTAGAAACTGCCCTTCAAATTTGAGGTGGCTAGAGTGGAGTTTCAATGAATGAATTTCAATGGGCGGTGTGAGTTGCAAACAAATGGTCACATTGTGAAAACTATCAGGACTATGGCTTAGCCGTGGACATTTTTAGTGGCATCAGGGATAGCTGAACGTTTTAATATAAGATTTGTGTAGGTGGGCTTGAAAATGAGGGAGTGATGGCAGTTTAGAAATCATGTCCTGATTTTTCAGCTCTCACTCTAGCTTTTGTCAGCTCCCACTCTAGTTTTGAACAGTCCGCCATTCATTCCTATGGGACCAATTTCATCAAAAAAAAAAAAAAATATTTTGTGAACCATTCAGCGAAATGTTCCACAAAGTAATAGCACACCAATCGGGAACAATCCGCACGTTTCCGTATATTACTGTCTATGTAGTGTAAAAACTGAGGGAGGAGTTAGGGTGGTAAATTTGGCTATAATAATAAGAATATACATGTGAGAGGTCTTTCCATGCAAGAACACTTAATTATTACTAATGAATAGTATGCTCAGTAGGCCGATTCCACTTGTCTCCATGTGCCTGGCTCCCATCTGCACTCCGGCATGATGCCTGGCTAGTGGTCAGTTTATTCAGTAATACCCACAACTACCCAATTTATTCTGCTTTCTAGATGTGGAACTCATGGGAAATCCCAAACTGGTTGAAGAGGGATTCCCTACGACCACCCAGACCACTTCATCATGGAATTGATACGCTACCAGGAGATGCTGCTTTCTTCTCTCTACATTGGATCCACTAGAAAACTAACTATAATTGGTTAAAGTCAGCCAGACTGTTTGTCCAGTCTACTTTTCTCTACCCTTCCTTACTTGGGTAGAAATTACAACAGTGTAGCACGTTTCATCAGTGATACACGATAATTTATCTGGAAAAAAATTTCTAAAAAGGAAGATGTGTGTATGTGTAGCTGATCCTGTTATGACTCAAGTCTGAACTCTTGACTCTCCCACACCAGGAACTGATCCACAAGATGGATCCACCCCTGTATGAGCGATATGGGTATGACTCATGCATATATCCACTATATGTTCATATATAGGCTTATTGTTTATAAGATCTGTTTTATAACTATCCTGTACTAATCGAGTATAATTCATATACATTTATGATATGTTTTTAAAAGTTTAGAGGATCTCAGTTTGCTTTCCTTATGTCACCAGCTTAAAGCGGTATTAGCTCCAAAACCTAAAATGCAATATATCGCAGCTTGCCAATCACTAGATGTGGTAGCTGCATTATTTTTTTTTTCCCTTGTGTTTTCACCTGATGACCTGGCTAGTAACACACCTGCTTTTAAAAAAATTAAAAAGGTTATTGAGCTTCAAAGAGGGCAAATTGTTAGTGCCGGTTTAGCTGGTGCCTCTGTGACTGAAGTTGCCAATTTATTTGCCATGTCACGAGGTACAGTATCAAAGGTTATGATGGCATACACAGTTTCTGGGGGGACGTCATCTGATAAGCATAAGTGCGATCAGAGTGGTCAATTGACTGAAAAAATCAAAACTGGACATTGAGCAGGATTTGTGACCCGGAAAAAGAAAACAACTGGTGCAAAAGTGACTGCAGAGCTCAACCTCTCTTCACGAGAGAGTCACCTTCTTTCCTTTCCCTACTATGGACACACAGAGAAGAGACAAGAGAAGAGACCACCAAAACAATCCTTACACCTGCTAACAGCAGCAACTCAATAGACATGGGAATATCTAAAAAAACAACTCAAGACATTGCCAATACCTTTAATCCAGCACCTTGGAAACCCGATGTTGCATGGAATAATTAGTATAAACACCACTTGAAGCAAAACCTCCAAAGAAACAGATTGTTAACTCACTCAAATGTCTTACCTTCTTGACACAACAAAAATCATAGTTACAGTCTTCGCAATCGACCCATTATGTAAATTCTCTTGGCCTTACTAACCAATGAATTTGAAAAACTCATTTAAATGCAGACCGAAATATGCAATATCTATGATTTATCAGTTTCTACTCATCGAGTCCTACCCTGAGATTTCTCTCCAAATGGGAGAATAAACTTGGTCTTGCCCCAAGAATTTAGGCTGGGAGAAAATATGGACATTTACCCATACTAAATCAATAGTGTGTAGAACAAAATTATAAACGTCTGTCTTACTGGTATCAGTGCTCTACTAGCTTACATAAAACTGACCCCTCTAAATCAGGCCCTCTGTTGGAGATGCCAAACTTCACCTGTCTCTATGTTACACATGTGGACTTTATGCCCCTCCATTACCCCTTTCTGGCATAAATTATGATGTATATCACAAATTCACAGATGAAAAGATCCTTAAACCTCAAATCACTATTCTCTCCATGATTATGGGTTCTTATAAGCAGATAAAAAGAGCCCTGCTTTGACACTTTTAAGTGGCAGCGCTTATGGTTATGGTAATGCCTGTCTATCATATGAAACTGTTGCTAGCTAAAGACAGATACACTATGGAAATCTTAAAACTCACTTGGACTACCTTGCCATACTTCAAAGACTCTGCAGATATGACCTCATACCTTTGAACTCACATATGAATTACATATTTCCCAAGTGGATATCTCTGGACTTGATGGGGAATACTACAATACTCATACCTACCCTTATTATTCTTTTCATTACTCCCACCCTCCCCACTTTTTTTTCTTTTCTCCCTCACCTCTTCTCTCTATATAAATTGACCTCTTTCTTAAAAAATGTTAAAGGCCTGAGCTCCAAATATGGTCCTCATCACACAATCCTGTAAGTAATATGGGTGAACTGCAATCAATGTATCAGCATCTTGTGCAAAGGGAATCTCACATATTATAAAGCAGACTTTTTCAAACAGGGTGCCTTGGCAAAATGCCTAAAAACTGTACAAAAACTGTACACAAGTCATCAGGTGGATCAAGCCTGCTTTTTAGTTACATAAAGCCAAAGGTTTTCATTGTTCACCATTACAACCTTCTAGCTGCTGGCATCCTAAGAACCAATGATGTAATCGGTTAAGGAGATAAACACTGGAATACTAATCAGTACAAGTGTGCAAAGGCATGTTTGCTTCGGAGGAATAAATAACCTCTAACATTGAGTTTCCTAAGTGCTGTGTTATATAAAATTATTTGTTTAGTTTTTTTACAATTTACAATGGGGTGCCTCAAAAAAGTGGAGAATTTGAAAGGGTGTCTTGACTGAAACAAGGTTGAGAAACACTGGCATAAAAATCTGTATATGTGCAGTAACATCAACTTTCCTTATTATACTATCTCAGTATAGATTTGTAGGAAGGTCATGTATATTTGTGATTTGTGTGCAGATGATCTCATTTATAAACACATTATCTTTTTTTGATTTATCCTAATGCTAAAATATATCTAGATGATGGACCTCAAAGCATTTTGTAACTCTTCTATGGTCTGTTCTTATTTTCATACTATTGTAGCACTTGGGCCGCTGAGAATATACACAGATCTCCCTTACTTGATCAACTGCCAAGCTCATACACCAGATCTATGAAAACCGAAAACACAGGCTCAGTCTAGGGGATATCTTTTTGTAGATTTATTACAGCAATCAACATATTTAGGAGGACAGTCTCAAAATCACAAATCCTTTATCAGCAGCCTTTGCTGGGAGTAGAAAAGAGAGCCAGCTATTTTGGGACTCTATATTAGCATCCCAGTCTTTTTCAGCAACCTTCGGCATTACCCCCAGAGACCATGAACACCTGGAGTCCTAGACAAATATCCTACTCACAATATCCAAAAACAGATGTCATCCACCCAGCTTCCATGTGACACTATTCACTGAGAGAGAAGATCCTTCTCCAACCTAGCCTTCACATGTGATGCTCTCTAGCAAATATCTTTCAGTTCAAATTCCTTTAGGCCCTCAGCCAAGCACATGCTGAGACCTAACAACAGCTCTTCAGTATACGATCTTCATCCCAGAGGGCACCAACCCCAGGAAAATAACATTGCTAAACAGGCTTCCCAAACAATCTTCTCCTCAGCCACTATCTGGGTGCCTCCTCCTACAGATTGGCTGGTATAAGATGAATATTCAAAACTTCAGAGGCTGGCCCTCACAGCTATTTCTGGAAGTGTCTAACAGAGGCAGGTAGGAGCAGTCAACCAACAAGCTTAGGGAAACTTGACCAGACCAAAAAACAGATTGTTACTCCACTGAGTACAGCAGAGTCTAAAACTAAGTTTAGCTGGACTAGGGCGGGGTGCTACACTATATACACCCTTTTTGTACTAATAGATAAAATATAGATAAAATAAAAATGGTCAATATTACATCTGTGGTCAAAAAGCCTTCTGAAGCAAGGAAAATATGTTGATCTTCCATTTTGTTTAAAAAAAAAAAAAAATATATAGATATAGATATATAGATATATATATAGATATATTTACATTGTGCAAATTGATGCAATGTCCATACCAGAAGCATGTTATTAAAAATTCTCAAGTTAGAAAATATGGCATGAAAAACAACAAGAAAATGCTTCCAAACCACACATTTCAATAATCTAGTATTTCATGTTACTAAATATACAGCTTGTCCTTGAGACTTCAAAGTTAAGAATGTTTTATTGTCATTCTGTGTCTCTTTAAATTGGACAACCAGTACTGAACTGATTTCTTATTTTGTAAACTTAACATTTATTTTTAAAGTATTCTTTAGAAGGGAAAGGCTTACATATTAAACCATAAACAACAGTCTGTTTTCTTTCCTCCCAGCCAAGAAACTTCAGCAATTTACTTACTGGAGCACCAACATAGAGATCTGTATAGTTCACAATCCACTATCCTCTCCTTCTTAAGTAACCTTATAAGCTAAGAAGTTACATTCTGCCAGCTGCATTATTGTTAAGCAGAGAACTCTCAAGAGTATAAGTAGTTAAGTTCTAGCAGCTGCAATATCCTTAGCAGAGAACTTAGAGTGTATTAAAGCATTATTAAGAAGGTTGGAAAAAGAAACCAGAGAACTTCTGAGCAGTTCGATCAGTTTTGGTTCGTCAAATTCCTAAAATCTTGGGAGCTTCCAAAATTCTGAATTACACAACTGAAAGTCCCACTGAAGTCAATAGGAGTCCAACCGGGTCCAAAAAGTGTGAGCTACAGAGTAGCAAAGGATGCTAAGTTGAGCAAAATAATTTCAGAGTCTTCTAGCACTCCTTCCTGACAAGCTGATGGTTGTTGACATTTGTTTTTTAATTTTTTTTGTTCGCTGCAGAATTACACAGATTGAACAGTGGTTCACGAAATGTATTTGAATTAAAATAATAAACAGTTATCAAATGTTTCCATGTTTTCTGAAAAATAGAGAACAGATGGTCAATAATAGCATTTTATAGCCTAAATCCTCAGCTGTAGAAAACCTGAGAAGAATGGTGATTTCCATGGGAAAGGCCTTTGGAAAACAGGCATCCACTGACCTTAGTTGACACGGCCTTGTACCCAACTGGTGGTGGAACAGTCTTAGCCTTAAAGTGAAAACTAACCCCACTAATTTAATGGTTTCCCAAAACAGTTACATGCTATGAATGTTAACTGCCAAAGCTGCTTGTTCTGTCAACCAAACTGTCAAGTCATCAAATGGCTGGTGTTATAACTAATCACATCTGCAGCACCATGGTGATTGCAGATCAAACAGAATCTAAGATGGAAATTTTCTTGGCTGTAATAGAGAGAGGTTAACTTGAAAAAGGAATAGGTGGGGCTAGGAAAGTATTAACTGCAGGGAACAATGGTGCAAGATATTACCCCCAAATTGGGTACAGTAAAAGTATGTTTGCCCAAAGGAGGCTGGAGATGCTTTAAACCAGCCCTCTCTTTACCCTAAATAAAACAGAGTACCATTTTAAAGATTTTAAACACTGATAATAACCATTAGATTGACTGCAAAAACTGCTGTGTAACTTACAAACTTTTTTCCATTTTGAACATTTCAGTTATTATGTTAGTAAAGTAAAATGCAATCAAGCCTCATTTTCTCAATTAACCTTTCATTACAAGTTGACCCTAATGACATAGGCTTTCAATAGCTTAGAGAAACACCTTTTGTCATGGCTATTGACAAGCGATAAAATCTATTTCATGGGATATTAGATAAGTGAAAACAGCTGTGTAAGTGAAGAAATGTTGACAACGGGAATATCTGGATTTCTCACATTACAAGAAGATACTTAAGGCAGATGACAATTATCAGCAAAAGCCCTGATTTGTAAAAGAATGGTACACATACAGTAACTTACATATTGCTATGATGCATTTCTTTTACTGATATGAATTTAAATATGTTCAAAATTGTAGATTATATAAATCAGTTTACATTTCACCCACAAAAACATATGTTTCTGCATAGGCACATTATACATTGATAAAACATCTATAATTTAATATATAATAAAGTTATAATGTGCTTACATTTTTATAATGAATAGTGAGAAAATTGGACATAATACAATTAAAAAACAAAATTCAATGTACTGTACATTGAATGTGCTCTCCAATTGAGATTGTGTGCTACTATTTTCATAATAAGGATAATGAAACGCTTCACTTCCCGACAAAATCCATCCCAATCCAAGACCAAATGCACCATCTCCAAATTAGTCAAATGTACATATACAGCAGGTAATATATTTCTAAAGGTGATATTAACATGAAATTTTCCCACGTTGGTAACAACCTATGCAATCCATACATACAAAGAAATCAAAACAAATAAGTTCAGAAACTAAGTTATATGTAATAAAAAGGAATAACACAGGGGAAAAGTATTGAACACGCTAGCTGAAATGTATTTAATACTTCATACAAAATCCTTTGTTGGTAATATCAGCTTCAAGACGCCTCCTGTATGGAGAAACTAGTCGCATGCATTGCTCAGGTGTGTTTTTGGCCCATTCATGGGATAACATAACACAAACAGTCTTCAAATCTTGAAGGTTCTGTGGGCCTCTTCTATGAACTCCGATCTTTAGTTCTTTCCATAGATTTTCTATTGGATTCAAGTCAGGCGATTGGCTGGGCCATTCTAGCAGCTTTATTTTCCTTTCCTTGAAACCAATGCAGAGTTTCCTTGGTTTTAGGTTTGGGATCATGGTCTTGCTGAAATGTCCACCTTCGATTCATCTTCATCATCCTGGTTGATGGCAACAGATTTTTATGAGGAATGTCCTGGGACATTTTTCCATTCATCCTTCTTTCAATGACATGAAGTTTGCCAGTACCGTATGCTGAAAAGCAGCCCCAAACTTCATTGTTGGTATAGTGTTTTTGGGGTGATGTGCAGTGCCATTTTACCTCCAAACCTGGTGTGTAATATGGCATCCAAAGAATTCAATTTTGGTCTCATCTGACCAGACTATATTCTCCCCATATTTCACAAGCTTGTCTAAATGTTGTGCGGAAAGTTTTAAACAAGCTTCAACATGCTTTTTCTTCAGCAATGGAGTCTTGCGTGGTTAGTGTGCATACAGGCCTTGGCAGCTAAGTGCATTACTTATTGTTTTCCTTGAAACAATTGTACCTGCTAATTCCAGGTCTTTCTGAAACTCTCCACAAGTAGTCCTTGGCTCTTTAACAGCTCTTCTGATAATTCTCTTCACTCCTCTGTCAGAACTATTGCAAGAAGCACCTGGTCGTGGCCGGTTTATGCTCACTGGAACATTTAGACGTTTAGAAATCCTTCTGTAACCAATGCAATCAGTATGTATTGCTACAATAAGGTTGCGAAGGTCTTGAGTGAGCTCTTTGCTTTTACCCATCATGAGATGTTTCTTGTGTGACACCTTGGTAATGACACCTTTTTAAAGGCCATCAATTGAGACTGAACCAGCTGATATTAATTTGCACTGACAAGGGACAGGATTGCTTATTACTGATAGATTTCAGCTGATGTCTTGGCTTTCCATACCTTTTTGCGCCTCCCTTTCTTCATGTGTTCAATACTTTTTCAATGTGTCATTTCATTTTATTCCACATAAGTTATTTTCTGAACTTGTTTTGATTTGTTTGTATGTATGGATTGCATGGGCTGTTACTGACATGGCAAAAATTTCATGTCAATAGCACCTTTAGAAATATATTTACTGAGAAAATGATGACGTGGCCAATACTTATTTTACCTGCTGTAGCTAAGGGCATGCAGGAATATGGGACTGCATTTGTATTATGTATAAAGAAATGAAGAAAACCCAGCAATGGAGTGTGCAACAGCTCATGGATTAATGCTGGATTAACAAACACATTCGCTTTATTACAAAAAATATTAACCACAAATTTGATCACATTTTTATTTAAACAGTTATAAAAATAAATAATTTTCTATGGTTAGTAGATACACTGAACTTATATACATATTGTAAACTGTGTTTTTTTTTATCAGTTCAGTAGTTGTTGTGGACTCGGTTTCTTAGTTTTCTTACATTCTGCCTATCTCTATACCAGGCATGTCCAAAGTCCGGCCCGCGGGCCATTTATGGCCCGGGGGTCGGTTTAATACGGCCCTCCAACAGCCCTCCCTGCTCTGTGTAATGTGGCCCTCCCAGGGCCCTCCCTTCTATGGCAGACAGTCTTCAGCTTGAGAGCAGAGGGCAGTGCGCATGCCTGACTGCGGCACGTTCTCCCTGGTCTGTGTAAATGCGGCTGTCGCACGGCCCTCCCTTCTGTGGCAGACCGTCTTCTGCTTGAGAGCAGTGCGCATGCGTGACTGCGCCGCGCTGGGAGCGACAGAGGGCGGTGATGTCAGGGCCAGGCTTCCAGTGTGAAGTGTGTTTCTCTTCCCCTCCCGGCTCCCGAGCAGAGACTTCAGCTCCAGCTACCTTTTTCACCCTTCACATTAGTGCAGGTAAGTTTTTTTAAATTTATTTTCAATACATTGTGAAAACTCAGCTGTCAGTTGATCTTAATGTTATGAAATGAAAAGTATGTCGTTTGCAATTAACTTGGCATAAAATAATTTATTTGCATTAAATTGTAATGGTTCAAAGAATGTTCGGAAAAATGTTCGGCCCTCCACCATGTTCACTTCATCCAATCTGGCCCTCTTTGAAAAAAGTTTGGACACCCCTGCTCTATACAGTATGCACATGTAAGGAAAAGTAACATGACAACAGTAGGAGAGGAAACAGCAAGAAGGAAAATAAGCACTTTAGTCTGCCTCTGTGCTTTTTTTCACTGTCCATTTACAGGTAAGTGACCAATTCATACTGTTTGTTTGTTGTACAGAAAAATCAGGTTATCAACTTATATCTGCTCTTATCAGCTCTGTATTCTGGTGTTCCTCAAAGATAAAAGTGGCAGCATTGGGCGACTGCTGTGCACATGAGAATGCACACTCATGTGGCACATGCTTATCCAAATAAACGTAATTTGTAAATGTTGCAGATTCAGTTTCTTTTGGCATCTCTGGCCCATTTTCAGAATAATTTGCATTGAATAGAAATAAAAAAAGGTATATCCAGATTGGTAGAGTTTGAAAGCACAAATTTTGAAGGCAAATGGTTCTGCAGATGTGCATAGTTGATGTTTCTTGTAGGAAATTCTGGGGGTACTGAAAAACATAAGGATCTGTCTTTCAAGAAAAGGGTCATTTAAAGAGCATAGCTTAGTGAAAGCCCTAGTTCAGACAGTTGGGTCACGTGCAAATCGTGACATGTGAGACATGTACAGGATAAAAGGCTTACACTGAAAGAGGCATGTTATTGATGTTTACTTTTAATCTTGCAAGTACTGTTCTCACTCCATGAAGATAGTGATGTGAACAAGGAGACAAGCAGACCATGAGTATTGACTGAAAAAATATATGTGTATAATATGGGATAAAGGAGTGATGAGAAGAATTAGAAAAATCTATTAGCTTAGCTACTTTTTATTGGAAATTCAAATGTAGTTCATTTGCTAGAAATCTACATGGAAAATGTAAGAGACGTGCTTCCTAGTTAATATAATGAAAAACTGAAAGTTCATAACCTTAAATTGATCCAATCTATGCAGCTGTTTGCAACAAAATGAAAGCCTGTTGTATTCTGATTTTTTGGACATTCCATTGGCATTTGTTATGCATGTAATGTGAAACAATCAGTAATAATATTCAAGCAATAAAAGATTTCATTTTTGTAAATACAACCCCTTGACCATGACCATATACTATAAAATTATACAAGAAAGAAGAATGGTAATTTCCCTGAAGGTAGCAAGTCCGCTACTTGTAGACATCAGGAAACGCAAAATGGGTGCTAGAATATAAAAGAAAAAAAAAAAACACTAGTTGCTTTGGTTTGACTACAGTGTTTGTGTATTTCCATAAGTTGTTAAAGTGGAGCTCAGGTCAAAAAGACAAACTGGAGACTTCCGGTTCCGGCGCCGCATGTAGCAGGGGCGGTATCCCGCGGCTCCGGCATACCCCGGCATATAACGCTCGCTTCCTGCACCGGAGAGCCTCAGCATTAGGCACAGAGGTGCCCCCTGCTGACCCGCTACCCGATCCCCATGGATCGGTACCTGAAACCGGCGGCACCCGGCCACGATCCCGCCGCGATTCCTGGGAGGGATGTCTCTCCCTCTCCTGCAGCCAAGATGGCCGCCGAACACGCTGCTGAGGGCGGCTGCAGCAGTGGCACCACAGGTCCCAGGGCGGACAGCAGTAATGTGGAGATGGACACACAGCCAGGGACAGACCATGGATCAGGTAGGAGGGAACCACAACCTCCCCATACCCCCACACTGGGGCTTGTGGGCACCTGTAGTCCTACAGATCAGCAAGGCTATGAAAAAATTGCACAAGCCGTTGCCTCTCTACTATTGCCTACCATTACACAGGCTGTGGATAGGGCTGTGACCCAAGGCATAGAACAACTTAGAAGGGATCTCGGCGAAAACGTAAAGCGCATTTCAGATGTAGAACACCGCCTCTCTGATTTGGAGGATGAATTTCAAGCTATGCAGGCAGGAGTTACACAATCTAAACGTGAGCAACAAAGTATTCAGGACAAACTGGATGACTTAGAAAATCGGTCTCGTAGAAACAATTTACGCGTAGTGGGTCTCCCAGAATCCTATAATTCGGGCTTGCTAGCTGAAATCTGCTCTAAACGTATGCCTGCTGCACTAGGCATACTGACACCATGCCAGGTCGAAAGGGCTCACCGTCTAGGCGCACCTTCCAATGATAGACGTACGCCACGCTCAATAATTGTCAAATATCTCAATTACGCGGACCGGCTTGCTATACTAAATTCATTCCGTAATTCACGTTCCCTACAGCTGGATGGGCATAAGCTTTTACTTTTTGCAGATTATTCCCAAGAAGTTTCCCGCAAAAGAAAAGCGTTTCAATCAATTTGTGCCATACTGTTTCAAAAGGGGGTCAAATTCACTCTGGCATATCCTGCCACACTACGCTTCACCACGCCCACAGGGGAACCCAAATCGTACACACACCCAGAGGAAGCCCTTTTGTTCCTGCAGAATTTAACCGACAACCTGGGCCCTCGACAAATACAGCAGTCACCACGTGACCCCGGTCCGAGAGACCAACGCAGTCCTCGAAAAGAGCCGCCTAAGCGCCAACGCATCAACTTCTCACCGGCAAAACATAGGCCGTCTTAATTCCCGCTGATAATTTTCCCTGCTGGTTCACGTTTTCGCGGTTATTGATTCATGTAATGGTACTCCTCTGTCTTATTTTGTGGCTACCTACATGCTCCGTTCTGTTTAGATACACCTAAGGTTCTTTGGCTCGTTTTTATATCCGCTCACAATGTTATGGCGCAATTACTTTTCTACTTGACTGCTGTGCCGAGGTTGAGCACGGGCTGCATCTCACCCACAGGTGCTGCCGAACCGCACAATATTTTGGGGCCTCCCTTCTCTTCCCGTTTGCTGATAGACGAGGCTGCCCTTCGGTGCAGGTTTTACATCTTACCTCCTCCGGTAACGCAGGTTAAGTAGCAAAGATATCATGCGGAAAAATGTGAAGTTCATGAAACTTATGCTGTTTGTTAATTTTTTGTCTGTATTTGACCCCTGTTGGGTCATTCTGACAGATGTTTTTTCCCCTTCCCCCTCCTCTTTCTGTCGCTTTTCCCATTTCACTATCCATATGCCCGGAGACCCCATGCTGTGCCAACCTTTAACAATGCAACGAGCGATCGGGAATCTTAGAAAGGAACACGTTGAGTTACCACCTTACAGAGCTCCTACTTCATTGCTGAACACCCCTTGGCCTATATCCACATGCTTCATGTAGTTTCATGGAATGTAAAGGGTCTGAGATCACCCCATAAACGTATGGCCATTCTACGCCATCTCAAACGCTTGAAAGCGGATATTGCGTTTCTCCAAGAAACTCATTTAAGCCAATCAGATTTTTCGCGCATGAAAAAACTATGGGTCGGCCAGGTACTGGGCTCACCTACAAACAACCGCAAGGCGGGGGTGCTTATCCTCATACATAAACGCCTCACCCCAGACATTAGATCGCTAGTTACGGATGAGGAGGGGCGGTACGTTGCTGTACACATTAACTTGGATTCCTCTCCTCTAGTCTTAGCCAACGTTTATGCACCAAATTCTGCACCTAAACCGTTCTTCCAAGATCTGTCCTCAAAACTGTCACATTTTACGCACCTTCCACTGGTGTTAGGAGGAGATTTCAACCAATGTATAAAAGACAAATTGAAACCAGACTTCCCTAGTTGCCCTCCTCCTTCCGCTCTCTCCCCAACTCACTCACTATTGTCTGACTTTACAGAAGCGCTACAACTTACGGACGTTTGGCGTCTGACCCATCCAGATGGTAGAGATTTTACTTTTTACTCCCCTGTCCATCATACTTTGTCCAGAATTGATTACTTCCTTGTCAACTCTTACTCACTACAAAGCGTTAGGGACTCCGATATACACGATATAGCGATTTCTGATCACTCCCCGATTTCAGTCTCCATTCAGCAGGCACAACATAATCATCGTTCGCGCACTTGGCGTTTCCCGTCCTTCCTAGCAAACAATCGGGACCTACTCTGGGCTTTGAACACTGCCTGGGATGAGTTCTGCGACACAAACGCACAACATCGAACAAACCCTAACCTCTTTTGGGAGACGGGCAAGGCGGTCCTACGAGGTCGAATCATAGCGTTCACTTCCACGTATAAGAAAAATCTTCTTCGTAACTACACAACAGCGAGCCTGCGTCTCCAACAGGCACAGAGGGACATGACAAGTCTCAACTCCCATGAAAATAGGAAAGCATGGGCGGAGGCCAAGCAACATTTTGACACTTGGGCAGCGGCCCAGGAAGCCGTGCATAAATCGCATATTGACCTCCGTTACCATAAATTCGGCAATAAACCGGGCAAGCTGCTAGCTAGGCTCTGCAAAAAACCGTTCACTCCCACTCTCATTACAGCGTTGAAAGATGCACAGGGAATGTTGCAAGGCGACCCCTTAGATATTATTTCCATTTTAGAAAATTTCTACCAAAACCTGTACGGCTCGGACCCAATAGACACTAGCAAAGCCACCTCTTTTCTGGACCTCATCCAGCTGCCACAGATAGATTCTGCTACACTCCAAGCTTTGAATGCTCCCATCACTCAGTCAGATATATCCCAAGCTATAAAATCGCTCACGACTGGTAAAGCCCCGGGACCTGATGGCTACACAGCCGAGTTTTACAAACTCATGTCTGATACTCTCTCCCCTACATTGCAATCGGTTTTTCAAGGTATTCAGTTGGGAGGGAACTATCTCCCCTCAGGTCTTCAAGCACATATCAAACTGATTGCAAAAAAAGACAAAGATCCGACGGAACCGGGTTCATATCGGCCGATATCCTTGCTAAACCTCGACGCGAAACTCATGTCCAAAATTATAGCATCACGCCTTGCAACAATATTGCCAGATCTCATTCATCCCTCACAAGCGGGATTTGTGCAGGGGCGCTCGGCAACGTCGAATATCCGCAAAGTGATCTCTGTTTTGAGCCAAATCTCGACCGGCACACCCCATGATGCGGCTATCATTTCCTTAGATGCCGAAAAGGCATTCGATAACGTTAACTTCGAATGGCTTTTCTTAACATTACGGAGATTTGGATTTGATGGTTCTTTTCTACATGTGATTCAAGCCATGTATTCATCCCCTTCAGCCCAAGTTATTGCAGCGGGTCACATATCCAATCCCATCGCGCTTCACAAAGGCACTAGACAGGGATGCCCGCTTTCCCCGTTACTTTTTAACTTGGCTCTGGAACCTCTAGCACGATTCTTATTATTTCATTCAAACCTTCATGGCATCACCATTGGGGATCAGGAGTTGAGACTTGCCCTGTTCGCTGATGACATTTTAATTTTTACCTCGCACCCGTCCCTTGACTTACCCTATATTCAACATATTTTTTCTTCCTTCCGCTTTTGTTCAGGGCTTCGCATAAATTTCTCTAAAAGTGAGGTGCTTCCGCTATTCCACGCGCGCCCCCCGAAATGGTCGCAGACTTCAGTATTCAAAATCGCTAACAGGTGTATCACTTATCTAGGCATTAAGATAGGGAAGTCCGCTTCGTCTCTGTACACACTAAACTACACACCTGTCCTTGCTAAAATTATTGGGGCGTTGGAAATGTGGAAGGATTTACCATTGTCTCTTTTGGGGAGATCTCACCTCTTTAAGATGGTGTGCTTCCCAAAACTTCTTTACCCACTTCAAACCATACCCCTTCTACTACGACATAGTGACATAACGAGATTGAATCGGGCAATTTCCAATTTTCTTTGGAAAGGCAAACGTCCTCGCATAGCACTTGCCAAACTATTTCTACCACGTAGTGAGGGAGGCTCTGGCCTTCCAAATGTTCGAGCTTACAACCTGTCATGTCTTCTACGTATAAGTCTGGACTGGCTCACCCACTCCTCCCAGTACTCTAATTTCCGCATTGAATCGGCCCTAGCATGCCCTTATGACCTCTCGGCCCTATTGCACTCCAATGTTAATTCCTTGCCAGCGCATCTAAAACATAACACACTCTTTCGTGACACCCTTATCACTTGGAGGGAGGTCAGGCACAAATTGGGGGTTTCTCCGTGGCTCTCTCGCTTTCTCCCTATTCATCGTAATCCTTCATTTACCCCTCCGCAATTACATGATGCCTATGGTACCTGGACAGCTCAGAATTTAACCCTGATACAACACCTCTACGATACTTCAACGGGTACACCGAAACCTCTCAACAGCATCCTTCAAACTTATGGACTACCAGCACACCACTTCTTCTACATTCTTCAAGTAAGGAACTTTGTCAACTCCGTTGTGCCTAATAAAGCAATTAGATTTCAGTCGACGTTTATTGATGTCTTGGCAAACTCTCGAAAATATAAAATAGCAAACATCTACAGACCTCTAAACCTTCTGTGCGCCAAACCTTTCGAATCCTTCAATGCAGTGAAATCCTGGATCAAGGCGTTCGATAATAGCTTGACGGCGGAACAGCTGCTCTCAGGCTTTAACTCCACCTGTGCCTTCAACCACAACGAATTTTGGCGTGAGCAACAGCTAAAGATTCTTCACCGTGCCTATATGCCATGCATCTACTCTAAAAACGATCCGGCTCTCTCAGCCTGCCCTCTATGCGGTAGTCAATCTCCGTCATTAAAACACAGACTCTGGCTTTGTCCAGCCATTGCGGCATTTTGGAAACAAGTGGTTAACTTCATACATGTCATTACTTCTTTCCGATTACCTATCCACCCGTTACCACTCCTCTTTGGCTTCCTGGAACAACCGGTCATTGGCCTCTTCTCATCTCAATCGTCGTCCTTCAGGAACAACAAAGCCTGGATATCCTCATGTCTACTTATAGCAAGACGGGCTATTCTTCGGAAGTGGATCTCCAACTGCCTTCCATCCTTGGCTGACATTAAGCAGGAACTCAACTTCCTTCTACGTCTTGACAAACTAAATTTAATAATGTCTCCGACTTCCTCTAAGGAGTCTCAATACCTAGGCAAATGGACTTCCTATATCACAGGTTCTCTATCCGTACGTGAACAGGCATTCTTTCTTCAAGATCCATGTTGCTCGAACCGCCCAATGTATCAGTCTGTAAACTCGTCGGCATTGGGTCATTCATCTTTTTGATTAGGTTATACCGTTTTTGCATTGCTAAACTGTATATGGTACAATGTTTTTCTCCACTGTTCTCCTCCTCTTTATCCATAGGCCCACTTATGTTATCTGGAATGTGAACTCTCCGAGATATCTCTTGTGACGGAACCCACAAGTCCTGATTTCTGCCTCCATTTTCCTTTCTGTAGCTTCTCTACTACTTTTTTTCTTTTTCATTCTGGTCGGACAGGTCCCCGGGTAACCCTCCACTCTCCCCCTTATTCCTTTAACCTAGCAATCGCATTCACCTATTTTTTTTTTTTCATACCAGTTCTCATTCATACCACCTATTCTGATTGCTTTCTCTGCTCACGATACTTTTATACTTTTATCTTCACTCTCCAGCTTTCCTATTCTTTTATACACTCCCAATTCTTACATCCTCGGGTCTTTCTTTTTTTTTTCTGATCCTTCCTCGACATGATAATGTTGGGCAAATTCACTCGGCCTGTGTCACCTCTGTTTTATATAAGAGCTACGCACTCATCACTCTCATGTATTCTTTTTCCGTCACCTACTTATGCAAGCTCTATTCTCCAGCAATCCTCAAACGTCTCTCATGTCTGCTTCTATTTCTTTAAGTTTGTGCTATTTGCCATCAGCTAACCTTTATGACTCGATACATTTGATGTAATATTCATGTCATAACTGCCTCGTCATTTTGACTTTTCCTACCTTGTCCTTTCTTGTTAAACCTTAATAAATTTTCTTGGAAAAAAAAAAAGACAAACTGAAGAAGGTTCAGACTCTATTGAGCTTTTTATTGAGGTTTGTGTTTTTGTTGGGGAGATTTCCCCAAACATCCTGTCTATATGACCATACAGGCATAAAAAATTCAGAAGTAAAAACACTTAAAATCTCTATCACACATTTTAAATAAAATTAAAAAAAAACACACAAGAAAAATAACCTTTGGTTTTAGATTAGTTTTCAGTTGATTTAAAAAATGTTTTAAGTAGGCTTAAACATCATCTCACCCTCAGGTTGTGTTTTTCTTGGTAACATGAGTATCTGTACCCTGATGTCTCCCAAAAAGAACAAGATGGGACAGTTAGTACATCTTTGCAAGAAGCCCAAGGACGGTTTTATCGTCCACAAGTGGCAGCACTTACCAGATGGTGTCAGTGCCTTCTGCCTCTAACACAGACCATAACCAGTGAGAAAACCAGCCTACCTTGTACTACTGCTTGGTATGTACCTCAACAACTCCTGAAGGGGTCCCCACAGTGGAGACCAGGACACACACCAGCCTGCAGATGGACAAGGGTAGGACTCTACAAGCAATTTATGCTGCTATTTGTGGCACTTTGTTTCCCATATGTTTTCTCATTGCAATTGGTTGCACTCCTACTAGGCACTCCAATTAAGGCCCCAAGTCTTGTGAGTTGAAGTGATCTACCACTCCCTGTTCTGCACGCCTGCATGCTTAACACTCCCATTTCTACTTTCTTTTATTTTAACCATGCACATTTTCTACTCCTTTTTTTCTCACTACTCTCACTCCTCCTAGTACCTTGTTTCCTCTCCCTTTCAAAATGATTGTGAACTGTCTGTCCTGGAATGCTAAGGATTAAAAATGTCTCATAAAACAATTTTCCATGTTTCTGCAGGAAATGGGGAAACTGTGTACACAAATCACCTTTTTGCAGGTAACACCCCATCATGTTCCCTCAGTTTACCATAACTCTGAGACTAACGGAACTAAGATCCTTCTGGCCAGAATTATCCCCTAGGAAATTATGGTCTCCAAACCTGGATCAGAAGGCAAAATCCTCTTAGTCAAGCATTACATGAGTTTTCAAATATTTATACTGCCAAACATCTATTTCATCAGACTCTAATTAGATTGGCTTCCTGGATTGCCTCCTGATCAAACTTTCTGGATTTCCTCTGATCCTTGGAGGGGAATTCAGTTTTGTCATAGACCCACCGAGGACCATCTCAAAGGACAAATCCAATTCTTCCCTCTCTGTCCATCCTTGCATCAAACACACCTGCTGTGAATTCCAGCTGATTGCCATATGGAGAATCCTCACTCCTGTGGGAGACACATTACATACTATTCACCCATGCATGGTAGCTACTCCAGAAGGAATTTTTTGAAAAACATGTCTCCCATCCTCAAAAACTTATTCTGATTATGCCCATCATTTAACTCCTGGTAGAGAGACTTCCTGAAAAGACTTCTAGTGCAAACCTAATAAAAGTTTGCTTCAGTCCCTTGAGATCAAAGCTGATTTAGTCAGGGAATTGGATTCTCTGACAACCCCCTACTCACCAGGGCAGCCTACAAATGTGATATCGGGAATATATTTGTCATGTCCACGTAACCAAAAAGTCTAGAGAAGACATGACTAACTCCTTCCTCAAACAATGTCACCAGTTAAAAGCTAAGCACAAACATATCAATTCTAAAACATATTAAGAACTGAATACCCTATACAAAAATACAATCATCTTGATGCACAGTTGGGGCACCCTTTACAACTATGTGAGCCACTCTCTAGTCGGCATCCTTCGGAAAAAAAAAAAAAATGTTTTATATTACTGCTATAAGTGAAGTTTTCAGATCATTTTACCATGACCTACAGTGCGGCTTGCAGACATTTAGATAAAGCATCCTTTATCTAATGTGTATGTGTACATGTGTGTGTGTACATGTGTCTGTATGTGTGTGTTTAGGCATACATGTATGGCTGGTTTGGTCAGGTTCAGGATGATGTGGTTATTATTGCTGTTAGAGGATGGGATATTTGCGGTACTGCTGGGTTGGATAGAAGGCAGGATATGCTTGGTAGAGTTATGGTTTGGGGAGTGAGAGATTATGGTTGTATGCGGTGCATGGTCTAAGTATGATGTAGTGCTTAGGGGGACATTGGAGGCCCTGATGTAATATGGGGAAACTTTGGGGACCCTGATATAATGTGCGGGGACTCTGGGGACCCTGATGTAATGTGGGGAGACTCTGGGGACCCTGATGTAATGTGGGTAACATTTAACAGTGTAAATTCATAAGATAATTTACGAGGGCATGTTTAGGTGCAGAATTAGGGACGAGGCAGGGTAGGGGATGGGTGGGGCAACTGGTGGTGAGCAACTCTTAAGGCCTGGCTAGTAGCTCAGGACTTGAAATTTTAAGCCCTGGACTACACACTCAGGAAATGTAGACAGATTTCCTTTGGATGATTAGTAGCAGAGCATAAGGATGAGAGGACAATGTCCTCAATGTGCTGGAATGCTGAAGCAACCTTTGAAAGGAAGGATGGCCTTGGTTGTAAAACAACATTATTGTGAAGTATGCAGAAAGGTTCTTTACAGGAAAGGGCCACCAGTTTAGAAACACATCTGACAGACGTGATTGCGACCAAAAAGGCTACTTTGCATGAAAGATCTTCTAGGAGAATATCCCCAAGGTAACATTCCAAGAAAGCACAAGGTGGCAGGACCAGACCAAAATATTCGAGGCGAAGGGAAAGCTGAAGAACAGATTTGTTGAAATTGATCATCCAGCCAAACGCTTGGAACATCTGAACTGTCTTGTGGACATTTTCTGATAGCTGCAAGGAAGATAAGTCCTTCAGAAGATGGTCTAGACTGTGACTTTTATGCGCTGAGGGCAAATATAACTGCTAAGACCTTTCTGAACACTCTGTGAGTAGAGAATAGGTATGTTTTATGTATTATATATAGATATATATATATTTTTTTTTTTTTTTAATTTTAGAGTTACAAGATCTCTGTCTCGCAGAAGAACTGGTATTTTCTGTTTTCTCCTTTGTTAATATGCTAAAGCCAAATGTTACACATTGTAATTAAGATTGCCCATTTATCTTCATTGGGCTCCTGAACAGGTAGAGACCAGCTAATAGCCTGTGCTATCACCATGAAGGGTATATAGCTTTGTTATGCTAAGCTGGCCGATTGTTTATTCAAATGTCCACATGCGAAGCCAGGGGATAAGTTTAAACAAACCTGGAGATCTTCAAACCAAGCACTAGTCTTCATGACTCCTAATAAGAAGGACAGACTTTTTATTTTGGAATTACATTCATGAAAAAGATATGATTATGTGTTGATAAAGAGTTTATAGCACTTTTTCTTTTTTAGATATTTTCATTCTGCAAATCTGTCTTTGGACAGTTTTTTGTTGATCTGAAAAAAGAAAGTGATGAAAAGGTAGAGTTTTCAATGTTGTACCGCTCTGAAACCACTAAATGAGCCCAAAGGTCTTGGTCACCTATGACTAAGAGAAATGCAAACTGTAGGAGATGACTCCCCACTCTTAGGAGTGAAGGTCCGTCCTCCATTGTGATGAGTGCTTTGCAGAAGGCTTGGTGGTTTTGGAGGTCCAAGCCTTGCACTGAAAGAGCTGAACTTTTCTTTAAGCTGAAACCTGGTTAGAGCAAACAGGTGCTCTGTGTTTAGAGGTGCTAGGGGATGCGGAGGAGGGGGAATTGTGGTAAAATCTTACCACTTGTGACCTCTGATAAATTGGTCAAGGGCCTCACCAAACAATCAATCAACTTCCCTGAAAGGCATATGTGTGAGGCGCCTTTGGCAGGCAGCAATTCTGTGCATGTGAATCGAGATTAGTGCCATTCTGGAAATTTGTCTTATGACACCTTCTATAGGGTATCCACACAAAAAAGCAAAGCAGAAGGCAAATGCTGTCATTATTTTGTAAGCACAACTCTGAAATACAGGGTCATACTGGATGTTCATTGTCCTACTCCAGTTAGTTGTAGTTTTATATACTAAAATAGCAGCAAGAGCTGTTTGCAGGGCTGGGTCTGCAAGATTAAAGAGCGCCTTTAGGAGCATTTACATTTTCTAGTCTGCAGAATCTTTGTTAAAAAAAAAAAGAAGCATCAATAGGAACAGTAAGATGTTTGTTTAGGTCAGGGACTAAGGAATGGCCCACTTCTTTTTTTCATTAGCATTCAGGAAAGGTTTAGAGTGGGGGTGTCAGGGATCCTGTCGCCGTGCAGCCGTGCAACGGATCCCCTCGGGCCATGGCGGTGAGAGTACGCATGCGCGGGTGCGTGCGGGCTTGCATGCACAGAAGCGCACATGTGCAGTAGCGTACATGTCACCGCAAGGCGGGCTATTTAAACGTGCAATACAGTATAATCAATGCCTTCTGGTCTATAACGTCCTGCACTCTACTACCTGATTCTGTTTCCTGTATCTGATCTGACCTAAGAAAGAACTCCGCCTGCACCGACCTGGCTATCCCTGACTATCCACTTGTCTGCTCCCTTGTACTTGATTTGCTCGTTTGATACTGACCCGGCCTGTCTGACTCTGCTGCACCTTCTTACCTGTATCTGCACCTGGCTTGTATCCTGACGGCTGCCATACTTACCTGCTGCTGTACCCACAGTCCTGCACATGGCCTGTATCCTGGTCACCGCCATACTTACCTGCTGCTGCACCCACGGTCCTGCACCCAGCCTGCATCCTGGTCACTGCCATACCTGCCTGCTGCCGCATCCATGCTCCTGTGCCCAGTCCCAGTCTGCATCCTGATTGCCACCATACCTGCCTGCTGCTGCACCTACGTTCCTGCATCAGCACCTGGCCTGCATCCGGATCTCCTGGGTCTTCACCTCCCTGCCGCCAGCTCCAGATCTACCCGGCACTCATGCCACTCCTGGCTCTGCGCCCTCTGTTCCCACTATCAGGGGCTCCGAGCCGGAGTAGTAAGAGGACGCCTCCTCTCCACCTCAGGCTCCCCATCCAGGTACATGACAGGGGGTGAAAATTGTTTCAGAAGTGACCCAATCATCATAGACTGCACATTATATCTGTTCATGAACAGGGAATGTTTTACAAGAATGTGTACAAAGATCTCTTTGTACACAAAAGAGGCACAGCAAGATGGAGAAGAGTGAGCTTGCACAATGCCAGGGTTTTTGCAGAGGCAATGAGCTTTTAAACATTGGCAAGTATGTTGTTTGAAGCTCTCTCCAATATAGTGACAATCTAGGAAACAAAAATATTTCACAACTTCCTTTAATACTGACTCTGATTCTAAAAGGTCTTGGACATATCTAGAAATGAGGGTATTCTCACTGTGAGGTACTCACAGAGAAGAGTAAAAAGGTTTAGGTAAGAAACACAAAGGGGTTTATTTACTAAAGCTGGAGAGTGCAAAGTCAGGCTCACTTCTGCATAGAGACCAATCAGCTTCCAGGTTTTATGGCCAAAGCTTGAATGAACAAGCTGAATTTAGAAGCTGATTGACTACCATTGACAGCTGCACCAGATTCTGAGTGCACCAGCTTTAGTAAATCAACCCCAAAGAATGAAAACCTAACTTGTGGCGTCTGAACGCACAGTATATTAACCACTTGCCATCCTGAGGATTTACTCCCTTAAGGACCAGGCCTCTTTTTGCTATTCGGCACTGCACTATTTCAACTGATAATTGCGAGGTCATGCAATGCTGTACTCAAACAAAATTTATGTCCTTTTTTCACACAAATAGAGCTTTCTTTCAGAGGTATTTGATCACCTGTGCGCTTTTTTTTGCACTATGAACAAAATAAGATCGAAAATTTTGAAGAAAAACAATATTTTTTTACTTTTGGCTTTAAAAAAAATATATAGTAAACTCAAAGTTGGTCATAAATTTAGGCAAAAATGTATTCTGCTACGTTTTTGGTAAAACAATCCCAATAAGTGTATATTTATTGCTTTGTGTGAAAGTTTTAGCGTCTACAAAACTATGGTATAGATAATGGAATTTACACAGCTTTTACTTTCTGACTGCCCATCACATTTCTTGAGGTGCTAAAATACCAGGACAGTACAAACACCCCTAAATGACCCCTTTTCAGAAATTAGACAGCCTATGCTATCTGCTGAGAGGCATATTGAGTCCATGGAAGATTTATTTTTTTTCCACATGTTTTTGAAAAATGACAAACTTTTTTTTTTCCCACACAAAGTTGTCATTTAAATTATAGATTTCTCACACAAGCCAAAGGTATATGTGGAATTACACCCCAAAATATATTCTGCTACTTCTATCGAGTATGGGGATACCACATGTGTGAGTCTTTTTGGGAGCCTAGCCACATACAGAAGCCTGAAATCCAATGACCACTTTGAAAGCCTGAAGGTGCGTAACTTCCTCATTTTACTTCCTCAATACCTATCCCAGTTTCGGAGGCTCGGAAATGAGAGGATAGCGCCAAACCCCCCCAAATGACCCCTTTGGGTCACTGGCAGGTCTCAGCTTGGCAAAGGGGGTAGTGCATGCTATAAATTCTGCAGGGTGCCCAAACTTTTGCAGACGCCATTTTTTTGTTTTCTGTTATTTTGAAAGTGTAAATGATGGAAATAAAATCTAACTTTTGTTGACATATTGTAAGAATGTCTAATCTGTAATTTGATGCCTTTTGAAGATTTTTCCATCTTTCCTTTGCTTCTTTATGCACATTAATACAAATTTTTAGCTGGGGTACCCAAACTTTCGATCCCCACTGTATAAGTAGTACCCCATATACAATAAGGATGACACCAAGTCTTAAACTATCTTTTCACTACTCCCCATGTAATCTGGGCATCCGGGGGGCTCCACGTGACTATCTTTTCCCTCGTAAATCCGAAACTTCTATGTATAGCCTGTTGCTCTCTTATAGGTCTTATACATCTTGACTCCATATCTGGCACTCTTGCTGGGGAGAAATTGTTTAAATGCAAGGTGGCCAGAAAAATTAATGAGGGACTCATCAACGCAGATGTTTTGCTGGGGAGTATAGAGATCTGAAAATTTTTGGTTAAGGTGATTTAGAAGGGGCCGAATTTTGTGGAGCCGGTTAAATTCAGGGTCACCCCGAGGATAACAGAGTGTATTGTCATTGAAATACATAAAAACACATTATACTCTCATATCTATGCCTGGCCATGGCAGCAGAGAACACGGGCATATGATGAATTGGATCTGTGGACCAATACAACTGCAATTCATTTTTTTTTTTTAGTAATCTCCATGTTGAGGATTAGGCCCAAAAAATATTTAAATTCGGAAACAGTAATGGGTTTCCATGCGAATGGTCTATAAAAGGTTTGAATTTGGGTTGGTGGCGATAAATTGTTGCACATATAAATTGCTTTGATCCACAATCAATGCATACAGATCTTCCCTGAACAACAGCTCCAAAAAATCAAGGGGAGTAGTTACATTTGCTTTTTCCACCTGAATTCCGGGTTCGGCAGTGAATGGGGGAAGTACGGGTGCTGCAGAATTTGTGGGCTGCCAATCGGGATTTGCAAGCACATTTGGAAGGATACTAGGGGTTCTAAGGGCCTGTGTGTGAATTCTTGGTGGTTGCGGGACAATATTTGTGCTCACCCCCGCACCAGCTTGTACTGCACTTATGGGACTCGCCACATAACCAAGTGATACTGCAGTGCTGGTATATGAAAGACCAGGATGTACTAGGCAGCTGGTGCTCGCCAGTTCACCAAAAGGTAGAGCGGCACTAGTACTGGCACTCTGCTGCATATATGAGTCATCAAAATTTACCGGCAAGTGCTAACAGAGATCAGGCCTGATTCTGCAAACATTGTGGTTTTGTGTGCAATGTATCAAGTGAGTGACCTACTGACACTGCACTTGCTGGGGGAGAAGGGGGGGTAAGCGTAGGGGCTAAATGCAGGTGCTGGCAGGTGCGGGGGCTGATCCCGCTAACGCTGTGTTTTTGGGGACACTTTACTAGTGTGAACGCTGGTATAGTGCTGATCAAAGATATTGATCCGTTCAGACACTATACTAGCAATGGAAATTTATTGTGTATGAGCGTGTTCCTGTAAATCAAGGGGTTAAATGTGATTACTGGTGTACTGACGGGCAATCTGATGCTATCAGGGAGGGGCGTGAAAACCACAGGAATGTGAATCACGTATATATACATGATTTTGTGCACTCGTGCTGCCCTGTAGCAGTATTTCTGTCAGGACGGACAGGAAGCAGTTAAAGAAGCGGTTTGTGTTACAGCGCTGCGTTAATTTAACAATTGAGCTGTCATGCAACGCTGCACCCAGATGAAATTTACGTCCTTTTTTTCCCACAAATTGAGCTGTCCTTGGCATTGATCACCTATGCAGTTTTTATTTTATATGCGCTATAAAAAAAAAGACCAACAATTTTGAGGAAAAAAAAAACAATATTTTGCACTTTTGGCTATTAAACATGTCCAGTTTCTGATTTTAAAAAAAACATGTACATTAAAAAAATATAAAATTAAATTTTGTCATAAATTTAGGCCAAAATTTATTCTGCGATTTATACTAATAATGGAGGCAATCAGAGACTTATAGCGGGGCTGCGGCGGACATTCTGACATTGGGGGGGGAACTGACTTGGTGTCACGGACATCCCCAGTGATATGAATACAGTGATCAGTGCTTAAATAAAAAAAAAAAAAGCACTGACACTATACTAATGGCACTGGGCAGGAATGGGTTAACATGAGGGGCACTCAAAAGGTTAACTGGTTTGCTTAACCCTAAACTGCCAGATAGCCTCACCTCCCAGATGTTCTCCCCATTGATGTCAAAGATATTATTTCATTTTGGCCACTTGGTGGACCCTAGAACCCAAAAATTGTGCTAAAGGAGAGACACGATTTACCTCAGCACACATTATACAGATGCCTACAAATACACCATTATACATACTCTTAACTCCCACCTTGCAGTTTTCCAGCTGGTCCTAGTGGGCCCCTATCAAACAGGTTTAATATCTGACATCTATAAAATCCTTAATGCTTTACTGATTCAAGCACAGGGCAAACATGCTTATATGTAGAAATGGGAATGAGCAATTGGTGAGGAACTGCCCTTGGAGATGTGGCAGGTGAGGGGGGAGGGTTTGACGTTTCCCACGCATACATTCTGTTGCACTGCACAAAAATAAAAAGTGTTCATGCAGTGTCAAAAGAATAAAAAGCTGAGCATACAGAAAGAGAAGTTGTTATATGTTAACAAGTAACCAATGTTTGATTTCAAGGACTGTACACCGCGTTCCAAATTATTATGCAAATTCTATTTAAGTGTCACAAAGATTAAATATTTTTTTTTTTCAGTGTAACTCATGGATGGCATTGTGTGTCAGGGCTCTTTTGATCGCTGAAAACAATCTCGGACACCTGTGATAATTAGATTGGCCGGTGAGCCCAATTTAAGGAAAAACTACTAAAGGAGGGTGTTCCACATTATTAAGCAGAGCACCATTTTCAAGCAATATGGGAAAGAAAAAGGAAAAGGATCTCTCTGCTGCCAAAAAGAGTGAAATAGTTCAATGCCTTGGACGAGGTATGAAAACATTAGATATTTCACAAAAACTTAAGCGTGATCACCGCACTATTAAGAGATTTGTGGCTGATTTAGAGCACAGACGGGTTCGTGCAGATAAAGGCACATTGAGGAAGATTTCTGCCAGATCCATGCATCGGATCAAGAGAGCAGCTGCTAAAATACCATTACATAGCAGCAAACAGATATTTGAAGCTGCTGGTGCCTCTGGAGTCCCACGGACATTAAGGTGTAGAGTCCTCCAGAGTCTTGCAACTGTGCATAAACCTTCTATTCAGCCACCACTAATCAATGCTCACAAGCAGAAACAGCTGCATTGGGGAGAAAAATACATGAAGACTAATTTTCAAACAGTCCTTTTCACTGATGAGTGCCGTGCAACCCTGGATGGTCCAGATGGATATAGAGTAGTGGAAGGTTGGTGGACGGCCACCCTGCTCCAACAAGGCTGAGACGTCAGCAAGGCGGTGGTGGAGTCACGTTTTGGGCCGGAATCATGGGAACAGAGCTGGTTGGCCCCTTTAGGGTCCCTGAAGGTGTAAAGATGACCTCTGCAAAGTATGTGGAGTTCATGATTGACCACTTTCTTTCCTGGTACAGAAGGAAGAACTATGCTTTCTGTAATAAAATCATCTTCATGCATGAAAATGCACCATCTCATGCTGCAAAGAATACCTCTGCATCAATGGCTGTTATGGGGATAAAAAGAGAGAAAGTCATGGTGTGGCCTCCATCCTCCCCTGACCTCAACCCTATTAAGAACCTTTGGAACATCCTCAAGCAAAAGATCTATGAGGGTGGGAGGCAGTTTACATCCAAACAGCAGCTATGGGAGGCTATTCTGACATCTTGCAAACAAATTCAAGCAGAAACTGTCCAAAAACTCACAAGTTCAATGGATGCAAGACTTGTGAAGCTGCTATCAAAAAAGGGGTCCTATGTTACAATGACCTGTTAAAAAGTTTAAAAAGTTAAAATGTTAAAAGTTTGATTGAAATAGCTTTTGATTTCAGTAAATATGCTGCAAACACAACAAATGACAATTTTCAGTTCTTTACAACCTATAAAGTGTTTTGAAACTTACTGTGCGTAATAATTTGGAACAGTGCATTGGAAGTTTTTTATGTTTAAAAAAAAAAAACTCTTATCATTAGGAGGTTTGTTCAATAAAATCTGAATTGTACTCTTAATAGTTGATAACATGAGAATTATGCTGACTGTTATTTACATCAATTATTTAGGCAAATGAGAAAAATATAATTTGCATAATAATTTGGAACACGGTGTATATGGGTTTCACTATGCAGAGGGTGCCCACCTAACTAGTTACTGCTATTTCTCAAAGTAGTCTTGTCCAACCACTTGAAACAACGGCTTTAATTTTGTGTCCTTCATATTCTCAGTTCCATGAAACCTGACAGATCAGTTAAATCTTTGGTTTGTTTTCTTTTCAAGTAGAAAAAAAGACAGTTAATTAACCCTGATAAAATGACCGTTCACTTATATTCAGTACTTTGAATAAAATAAATGGGTTTCTACAGAATGTTCAAAGCCACATCAGTTACTTATAAAATACATGTAAATGCTCTATGACCATTTACTGTTTCACTGTAAACCATAGAACCATATTATCAGAGTAACAATATAATCTAATACAATTTGTGCACAGAAGAAGGGGTCAAACGAGGTATTTCTGTCGTCATAAACCACCAACTCATGAAAATAGCAAAAGAAAAGTGTAGACTGTGCCTATTTATTCACTAGCCTACAAAAGCAGCAAGGGATTATCTGGTTTCAGCTTAATGGATAAAACATCACACATGGCACATCTTGACTTTCATACTAAAGCATGTGGGAACATAAAAACACTATTTACTTGATTGAAAGTGGTGTGGGAGCCTTTAATTTCATCAGTCCCTGCCAGTGCAATGGACTTTCTGTCCTTCACAGAAGCTTTCTTACTATAATAGCACCTAATGACAAAAATGTGTGTTGGCCTGCTAAATGTTTGGCACCACACTTTATATACCACTGGGTTATTTTGATATTGGGAAAAAAGCATACAAACACTGTACTAAAATAGCCATATATAAATAAAAGCCTTTCAGTGGGGAAGCAAATCAATAATTTAGCATTAGAATTCTTAGTGTATAAACCCCTGCCTTGTATAATATATAGATGTTCTTTTAACCTATATAAAACAACAACATAAGCGATTATACAATTTACAGCTGAACTCTAGCCAAATCTTTGACAAAAAGCGATGGGAAGATCACCCAAAAAAACGTTCACAGCTCTACCAAAGGAAGATAAGAACATTTTTCTGTAGTTGAACTTTAAGTACCTTGCCTTTTCAGAAAGACAGCTAGCCAGGACTTTCAAAAAAAGTAAAACTAATTCAAATATCAGTTCTCAGCCACCCCTGCAATAGTACAGACATTCTGTTGATTTGACTGGCTCACAGCATTTTCCTCTTATTATAAACACTGGGACTGATTATGTCGTTATATAGCAGAAAGATCCTCCCTCTTAACACTCCCACTTCTCGTGTCTAAAAAAAGGTACTGAAATTGTCTTTTACAAAGCAGTGTCAGAAAAATAGTTTGTGGGTATCCTGAAAATGACTAACTGGCAAAAATGAACAGTTTTTCTCATTAAAATTGCAAGTAAATTAGGGTTAGCAGTTGTAATCTCTATTTAACCACTTGCCCTCCTGAGGATTTACCCCCCTTAATGACCAGGCCTCTTTTTACTACTCGGCGCGCACTAATTCAACTGATAATTGCACGGTTATGCAATTTGGGCAGCACAGTGGCTAAATGGTTAGCACTTCCGCCTGGCAGTACTAGGGTCATTGGTTCGAATCCCAGCCACAGCACCTCCTGCCTGGAGTTTGCATGTTCTCCCTGTGCCTGAGTGGGTTTCCTCTGGGTACTCCGGTTTCCTCCCACACTCCAAAGACATGCTGGTAGGTTAATTGGATCCTGTCTAAATTGACCCTTGTATATGAATGTGAGTTAGGGACCTTAGATTGTACACCCCTTGAGGGTTAGAGAATAATGTGAATGTACAATATATATGTAAAGCGCTGTGTAAATTGACGGCGCTATATAAGTACCTGAAATAAATACATAAATAAATGCTGCACCTAAACGAAATTTACGTCCTTTTTTCCACAGCAATAGAGCTTTCTTTTGGTGGTATTTGATCACCTGTGCGCTTTTTATTTTTCACGCTATAAACAAAAAAAGACCAAACATTTTGAAGAAAAATTAAATTTTTTACTTTCAGCTATAAAAAATATATAGTAAACTCAGTTAGGCCAAAATGTATTCTGCTACATGTTTTTGGCAAAAAAAATCCCAATAAGTGTATATTGATTGCTTTGTGTTAAAGTTATAGCGTCTACAAACTATGGTATAGATACTGCAATTTACGCCATTTTTTTGCTATACAGCGCTGCACTAGTTTAACGGACAATTGTGCGGTCATGCAATACGGTACACAAATGAAATTTATGTCCTTTTTTTCAAACAAATAGAGCTTTCTTTCGGTGGTATTTGATCGTCTGTGCGGTTTTTATTTTTTGCGCTATAAAAAAAAAACAGCTGATAATTTCGAGAAAAAAAAAAACAATATTTTGGACCTTTTGCTATAAAACATGTCCAGTAAAAAAAATTTAAAAATCTAATTTTGTCATAAATTTCGGCCAAAATGTATTCTGCAACATGTCTTTGCTAAAAAAAAAAACCCAATACATGTAAATTAATTGGTTTACGTGAAAGTTATAGCGTTTACAAATGGCAGTAAAGATACTGGGATTTTTTATTTTTTTTTATACTAATAATGGCAGTGATCAGCGATTTATGGCGGCAATCAGTGACTTATGGAGGCGATCCGCGACTTATGGCGGGACTGCGGCGGACATTCTGACACTGGGGGGGAACTGACTTGGGGTCACTGACATCCTCAGTGACACCAATACAGTGATCAGTGCAAAAAAAAAAAACACTGATACTGTACTAATGGCACTGGGGAGGAAGCGGTTAACTGTTATTTACAGAAAGGGTTAACTCTGTGAGGGGAGTGTTTTACTAGGGGGCGGGGGTGTGTACTGCACGGGGGACAGCTGATCGGGAGAGATAAACTCTTCTCTCCGGCTCAGCATGTCAGGAGCTGACAGGGAACTGACAGAAAGCAGAGCTACTGCAGCCCTGCTCTCTGTCAGTGATTGCCGCTAATCGTCGGGACACAGCCAGTAACGACTGGCTGTGACCCGGCGACTGACATCCGCGGCCGTGATTGGCGGGACAGGTAGGTAGGGCGGGCGCGCCCAATCCCCGTTTTTCAAACACACGTTTTAAAATGTGGTTTTGCCCAGCTGTGCCGCCCTGCCAATGTATTTGTACAGTAGCTGGGCGTCATGTGGTTAATCGAGCAATTTTCACATTTCAATCATGTGCTTATTGATTTGGCAAAACTTTTTCCCCCATCTATGAGGGGCGTTCAAGTCAAATTGGGACTTTTGAATTTACATAATAAAAACAAATTTCGAAGGGTGGAAACTGCATTTATTTCTCAACATACTCCCCTGCTACATTTATTCACATATCCCAGTGTTTAACGAATGCCTGGAAAGCTTTGGCATAGAAAGATTTGCCAGTACTCCTGAACCGTCCTAGGTCTGCCTGCTTCACTTCATCGTGTTCACCGTTCCCACAGAAAGATTAATTTCTTGTGCAATTTCATGACAGGTTAAGCGTTGATTATCCAAGATCAGGTGTTCCATGCACTGAATGTTCAAAAGAATGACTGCTGTGGGCTGGGAACCACCATGGCTGGGATTGTCACTAATGGATATAAGGCCATCTTTGAAAAGTTTACACCATTCAAATGTCTTACTGCGGCTGAGTGTATCATCACCATAGTGTGCTTGAAGTCTTCTGTAGATATTTGCGGGTTTTACACCTTCGTGCACTAGAAACTTCATCACTACATGCTGTTCCATGCACGCACTAACACTTTTGTCTGCCATCTTGATTAATGGTCTGTGGACTTGGCCGTGACATGTGTGCTGCCCTTCAGTAACAGGACACACTTGCCACTTACTACTGCATGTAGTACTGCCACGCTAGCATCCCTTTTTATACCTGTAAAATTAAACGTCCCGGTTTGACTTGAACACCCCTCATATATATTTTAAAAGAGAAAAAGTGTCAAAAAACATGGAAAGAAACAGATCATTTTAAGGTCTGAAGTTTTAAAACAGTGAAGGTTACTGGAGATACAAAGAACATCTTTTTGCTACTTTCCCCATTAATGACATTACTAAAATTGTGTTCCTAGCACAAACATAAGGAAGGTACTGAAAGTTCAGCTCTGGCCACAACATATGTGTGTGTATAATATATATATGTATAATATATATATATACATACATACACACACACACAGATGATTTTTGAATTGTGAAAGCGGGTGCAGGGAGAGAATCCCCGCCCACTGTCACACAGAGGTGGGGAACAGGCTGAGAGGCTGCAAAAACTGGAATATGTTACATTTTCCACCTTAAATACAGGTGGAATATGTAACATGTTCCCAAGGTGAACATATCCTTTAAGGCTCCCTCAGGACAATGTCAACAACTTATACTTCTCTGGCCAAAGTAATCACATAAGAAGGCTACCTTACAGAAATGAATGCTTAAAATATGTTTCAAATTATGGCACTAACCCCAACCAAATGAAGTAGGTTTCAGTGGAGGAAATAAATCAGGGTATATCAATCCCACAGCGCAACTAGAACATCTGATGCATCTATTATCAAGTCATGTCCTGGAGACAAATCTGGCTGGCCTGTAGATGAACCGAAATGTTACCAGACGTAGTTAGCCAACTAAATCTGCCTGCTAGTTATCCACCCTGGAATAGGTATCGTGGAAATCACTGGAATGTGAAAATTAGCCTAGGACTGATCGACTATACCTCTATTGCAACATTTCTGGAGCCCCCTTAATGATTGCTCCAAGCCACAACTGTGGAACTGGCAACTGAACCCGGACCAGATGGTGTGGTCCAGCATAATAACAGCAGGCAAAATGCACAGAATGGTAGTATGGGTATTGGAAATCTTGATTCCTCCTGGGACCAACAACAAGAATAGACACATGACTTAGAATTCCACCGAAAAAGAGTAGACTGGTGTGCACAGTGACAACCTCCAAAGAAAAAAATAAATAAAAATCTGCACATCAACAATGCGTGAAACAGAAACCACCATGACAGAGACATATCAGTTTGCAATCAGAACTTCTTGCCCAGAAAAAAAAAAAAAAAAAACTATTTGTCCCACCCCATGACAACAATCTGTATCTAAGTTAGGCGTGCAAAAGGGAAAAAAAAAAAAAAAAAAAAAAAAAAAAAAAAAGGATTGCTTTGAAATCCTTTTTAACAATGTTTCCTGGGACAGGAAGACCTTAGCCAAGAGAAGGGCATATATTGCTGATAATTTGATGGAATCAGGAATGACTTCCCAAAGTTTAGAATCCAACTGGAAGCATCAAGGGTCTGCATCTTGAAGGAAGCATTGGAATCAACAGTCAGAGAGGTCTGTTCCCATAGAAACAGATCATGCAGAAACTCAAAGATCATAAAACCCCCATGATGAAGATGATCCAGAACTGGGGCAAGAAAACGAAGGAATAAATTTGGAACCAAAAGTAAGGCCGAAACATTGGCCACAAACAAATACAGGCTGTTGCTCATGGCAAAGCAAAGAACTGCTGAGAACTTAGAAAGATATCAATGTGTACATATGCACCCCTGTATATTAATGGATGCTAGGAGGTCTCTGTGATAGAGAGACAAGAACTGATAAACAGTTTCCATCTCAAAGTTGGAGTATGAAGACAGACAGCCTTGAAGTCCAAAACATGATGAATGCACCTTCTTGGGTTTTGGATATGTAAACAGGTTAGAATATAAAAAATAAATAAGATCTTGAAATCAAGAATGGAAATAACCACCCTAGCTCAAAAAACCCTGAAGGACTGAAAGAACGTGTGTTTGAGGTTCTCGAGACACAGGTAACAAAACTTTATTTTGGATACTACCATTTTTACCACACGGTGTGGAAAGTCTTCACAAAAGCTTTTAGGCATCTTCCCTCCCTGGCCTGAAGGAACTAGTGAGGGCAGGTCCACATACTACAGTGGAATAATTCTCAGGTGTGCCAGGAGAGTGTGGGAGTTCCTGAACCCGAGGGGGTGAAGAGAAGGCTTGTGGGTTTGGAAGCCAGAACTTGACTTGCAGAAACTAAAGTAATGTGATGCAGATTAGGCATGTATTGACATGCACCATTATTTCAAAACTTTGTTTAGTTGGTGTAAGAGAGTACTTTTAACGCTTGTGCATTAGCATTAGTAGTTCAGCTAAGAGTTGAAGAAATGGTATTCCACAAAGCGTGGGCTTAACAAGGCCAACTTACGCTGTTGCTCTCTCTACCAGAAAATAAGCCAGATAATCTTGTGAATCTCAAAATAAGAAAGAGTTATCCACATAAGGGTCAATGCGACAATCACCTGTCCAACATAATCAAGTGTTAACACCAACACCTGCCAGATTCCAAGTTATTGAATCAGGTATGGACCAGACACCGTGTTAGATGGAAACTGGTGAAAAACACATTTTATTTTAAAGCAAAAAGCATAGCCTGGATTGTAAAGAAAAAAAGATTTTGTTTTAGTGAAACAATTGAGTGAAATCAGATGATTTTATCCACCCCCACCCTCCAATATCCAATGAAAGAAGGGGGCTCAACATTTGACAAACTCCAACAGAATTAGGAATATTATGCATCTCTGAGCAGAATCCACTTGAAAGTTGCACTAGTTGCTTCTGTGATCAGAGGGAAATTTGCAATACTTAATTGTATTGTCATACTAATCTTACTCTTTATAGTTCCAATACTACTATGCGCCATTTCATATACAGGACAGAAATCTCAGTGTAAGGGCTCGTTCACACTTGGCTGTTTTACCAACGCTTGCCAAACACCCCTATAGCATTTGGCAAGTGTTGGTCCGGCGTTTGCGGAGCGTTTTTTTAACGCTCGGCAAACGCTTCGCAAACGCCGCATGCAAGGTTTAGCGGCAGTTGCTAGGCGTTTGCCGAGCACTAGAAACGCCCCACAAACGCCTATAACGCAGTTTGAGTGGTGTTACCGCTCCGCAAATGCCCCGCAACCGCACCACAAACGCCGGCCAGGCGTTTGCGGAGCGGCACCATAGATCAGAATAGGAGGCTTCAACGCCCCCTGACTCGACCAGAAGCGTCCGTTTTGCCGCGACGCAAACGCTCCCGTTATAACAGCACTATGTGCTGTAATGTGCAGAATTGGCTGAGGCGTTTGGGAAGCGGTAAAAACGCTTCCCAAACGCCTCTCTGCCGCCTGCACACAATGCTAGTGTGAACATAGCCTTAAAGAAAAAAAAATGCCCCTACACGCAGACAGGTAAAAGGAACACAGTTGTCTTGCGTAAAACATTGTATGTGCAATACAGATAGAGGCTTGCTGTTTAAATAAAATGTCAGAGCACAACATGCTGTGACGAAGCCAGGTGAACAGAGTTAACGAGGCATGTGTTCACCCCTAAGATTAGGCACACTGAACCATAGTAACATATGACATTCAATGCTGGTTGCAGTCAAAAATTCCTGGGACACAGGCTGATGCTTGAAACCCAGTGGATATCTCCCAGCCTCAGATTACAGTCCCTCTTATAAAGTACGGAGCTTCCACTGTTACTGCATAATAGATAACAGTTCTCCTCAGCATCTGGATCTAGGCTCTGGAACAACGCTGGGGAACTTGCCCAGCGTGGTTTCATGCCCATGCCTACAACTTGAAGTAAAGAAGAGAAGAAAAAAACAACAATTTTAAAAAGAGTTAAAGAACAAGAACTCAAGACAGCCTTTACTGTGCTCTTGGGAACCTTCAGTGCAGCAGATTTGTTTTTTTTTTTTTTTTTTTTCCAGCCTTCCGCAAATCTAAGCCTTGCAATACTGTATATGAGCTCTGCAGGCAGTTCCTTTTACCTCATGGCATTTGCTATGATACAGTATACTTTGTCAGCTGTGAGACTTTTTATAGAGAGGTGTTTGCCTTTCCAAATCATGTACAATATATTTCATTTACCATAGGTGGACTCCAATCAAGGTGTAGAAACATCTCAGCAAAGATCACGAGAAACGGGAGGCACCTGAGCTAAATCTCAAGTGCTGTTGCAAACATTCTGAATAATGACAGTGCTCAGCATAAATGAGTGCACCCCTTTTGAAAAGTAAGATTTTAATCAATATCTCAATGAACACAAGAACAATTTCCAAAATTTTGACAAAACTAAGTTTTATATAACATTTGTTTAGCTCATTACATGAAAGTAAGTTTAATAATATAACTGAGTAAAACGAAAGATTTGGTTATCTAAAATGAGTTGATGCAAAAATGAATACTCCCCACAACAAAAACTACCACATCTAGTATTTTGTATGACTTCCATGATTTGTAAAGACAGCACCAGGTCTTCTAGGCATGGAATGAACAAGTTGGCAACATACCCTGTATTGCAACATTTTTTTCCATTCTTCAAGAACAACCTCTTTTAGAGCCTGGATGCTGGATGGAGAGTGATGCTCAACTTGTCTCTTCAGAATTCCCCATAGGTGTTCTATTGGGTTCAAATCAGGAGACATAATAGGCCAATGAATCACTTTCACCCTGTTCTTCTTCAGAAATGCAGCAGTGACCATAGATGTGTGTTTCAGATTATTGCCATGTTGGAAAAGTGCACGATGACCAAGGGCATGGAGTGATGGTAGTATAATCTCTTTCAACATACAGCAATACATCTGTGAATACATGATACCATCAATGAAATGCACGGGCCCTGGCAAATTCTAGTTGGGCTTTTTTTGCATGGGCTTTAGGAGAGGCTTCCTTCGTGGATGACACCCATGCATGCCATTCCTCTGCCTGTACGATGTATAGTCTCACAGGAAACAATCAACCCAGTTTGGCTTTCTACATCTTTAGCTAACTGCAGTGAACTTGCATGGCAATTTTCTTCAACCCTTCTCATCAGAAACCGCTCCTGTTGAGGTGTTAACTTCCGTGGATGGCCTGGATGTCTCTGTGGAATTGGTTGCAGTTTCATCTGTTAAATTTTTGCATCACTTTTGCTACAGCTTTCTGACTGATAAGTAAAGCTTTACTGATCTTGCAGCCTTCACCTTTCTTGTGTAAAGAAATTATTTTCTTTCTCAGGCCCTGCGACATTTCTCTTCCTTGTGGTGCTATTGCTGACAACATGAAATGGGAAGGGGTATTCTTTGTTAAGTAACGCCCTTTTATAATCAACTGTCTGCTGGACACATGTTGAATGAATAGTTAGACTCACTTGTAGTTCAATTCTTGTTGATTAGGATTTTGTTTAAAATGTAGCTTTGCTCCTAAGACTTTCATTGGGGTGTATTCATATTTGCAACATAGTCTTGAATGAATTTGCTAGGAAAAATACTTTGTGTGAAAATTAACAAATCTTGTTTGCAATCAATGACCCGCATTTGTGGGAGTATTTTGTACTATAGTGTCCCATAGAAAATGTTGATTTTGAAGGAAAGTAAAAGGTTTCTTGACAAATCTGTTGTGGAGTACTCATTTATGCTGAGCGCTGTATGTAATATTTCAGTTTTTCCTTTTTCATTTGCAAACAGTTCTAAAATTCTGTTTTCATTTTTCACTATGGGGTACTGAGTGTCAATGAATGAGGAAAAAAATTTAATTCAACCGCTTCCCGCCTGTCCATTACCTATAGATATACAGCAGACGGGAAGGAGCACCGATGCGGGCTAACATACACCATACCAGCACCCTGGTCACCGCCATACCCCATAATAGCATCCTGATTACCATCATATCCCATGCAAGTGTTCTGATCACCAGCGTAGTCCATACTAGCATTCTGATAACCCCATATGCCATACCAGCGTCCTGATCTGCCATACCTCATATCAGCATCCTGATCACCACCATACCCCAAATACCAGTGTCCTGATCACTGCTGTACCCATAATAGGCATCCTGATCACTGCCATACCCCATACCAGCGTTCTGATCACCCCATATGTCATACCAGTGTCTGGATCACCACCATGAACAGCAAACATGTCCTGATCACTGCCATAGACCATTTCAAAGTGCTGATCACCGTCATACACCGTACCAATATCCTGATCACAGCCATACACCGTATCAACATTTTGATCACCCCATATGCCATACCAGCATCCTGATCACCAGCATAGTCCATACCAGCGTTCTGATCACCCCATATGTCATACCAATGTATGGATCACCGCCATAAACCGTATAAATGTCCTTATCACCAACATACACTGTACCAACATTTTGATCACCACCATACCCGATACCAGCGTCCTGATCAACTCTATACCCCATACAAGCATCCTGATCAACACCATACCAGCATCCTCATCGCCACCATACCTCATGCCAATGTCCTGATCACTGCCATGCATCATACCAGCTTCTGCCATTTTAGGGTCTCAACTGATCAACTTTCAGATACACATCCCATAGTTTGCAGACGCTATACATTTTACACACACTAAATAATATACGTTTGGGTTATTTTTACCCAAAAAATGTGGCAGAATACATTTTGGCCAAAAATTAACGATTATTTGCAAAATTTGATAACAAAAACGAAGCAAAAAGTATTTTTGTTTCTGTATTTTTTATTTATGTAGCAAAAAAAACAACCCAGTATTGATCAAATACCTCCAAAAGAAAGATCTATTTGTGTCAAAAAAAAAAAAAAGACAAATTTTATTTGGGTATAGCGTTGCATGACCACACTTTTTTTTTTGTTGTTTTAGGAAAAACAAGGCTTTTTTGTGATTTTGTCTTGCAAAAATAGCTTTATAATTGAATCCTTAGACAAAAATAGTACCAAAACTAAAAATGCACTCTCTTTTTTGACCAATGTCTGATTAAAAAAAAAAAAAGTATATATTTTATTCTAAAATTTGTCCTGTTTAAAAGGATACTAAAAGGACTTAAATAATTACTAAAAATAGAAATAAAATAAAAAAATCATTAGGAAAAAAAAGAGTAGCTGAAGGGAGAGGAGGAAGAAGTTAAAGTGGAACTTTGGTCAGAAAATTAAGTCCTGCTAGATCACTTCAGGCTGGCTCCTTTTGCAGGTATACTTATGGAAGACATTAAAAATAAGTGCCTGTGCTGTTTAAAATTCAGTAATACACTGTCTCACCCTGCTCTGCACATGCTCAGCTGCTCTCTATTTTTCAGTACAGTGCTGAAAATGTAGAGGCGGATCTGCTGATAGCCTACAGATACAGTGCCTTGAAAAAGTATTTATGTACCTTGAAATTTTCCACATTTTGTCATGTTACAACCAAATTTGTTTTTGGTGATAGACCAACACAAAGTGGCACATAATTGTGAAGTGGAAGGAAAATGATAAATGGTTTTCACATTTTTTTGCATCCAGCCCCCTTTATTCTGATACCTCTAACTGAAATCTACTAGAACCAATCGTCTTCAGAAGTCACCTAATTAGTAAATAGAGTTCACCTGTGTGCAATTGAATCCCAGTATACATACAGCTGTTCTGTGAAGCCCTCAGAGGTTTCTTAGAGAACATTAGTGAACGAACAGCATCGTGAATGCCAAGGAACACACCAGACAGGTCAGGGATAAAAATGTGGAAAAGATTAAAGCAGGGTTAGGTTATAAAAAATATACCAAGCTTTGAACATCTAACGAAGCACCGTTCAATCCATCATCCGAAAATGGAAAGAGTATGGCAACTGCAAATCTACCAAGACATGGCCGTCCACCTAAACTTTCAAGGCACTGTATACTATTGTATGCTGCTGTTCAAGGACTCTGGGCTTCAGCAAAATAACAGCCTCCAAGGAGAAGAAACAGGAGCAATGCTGGAGGAAATTTACAGCACACACTAATTTTGGTAGTATAATTATGAATGTGATATGCATGTTCTTGCTAAAGAATATTCTTTTTTTATCAAGTTATCATGGGCAAAGTTTTGCTTTATTAGAGCCAATTAAGGTAAACTAATGGCTAATAAGAGGTTAAAGTATAATGAAAGGCAACTTTTTTTTAGTTTTGAATGGAGAGGGATGGAGAGGGATTAGAACGCTTGTCAGGATTTTACTGCTGTCTGTGCCCATGATAAGAAGGTTCACCCTCTATATCTGTCCTGCTTTTTGTTTCACTCTCATCTGCACTTAAAGGACCCATACACGCTGGGCGTTCAGCTCCAGTACATGGGCTCTGTTGTTTAGCTGCAGGCGGAGGGTACAGATGCACCTTCTAGCTCCACGCTGGAAGCCTGTCAAACTCTGAAAGTGACAGTTGCTGTGACTGGATGATGTAGACTGATTGCATTATGTTCCATTGTCCTAATCGTTCATACCATGAGGTGCAGAGTCCAGCCGAAGCAGCTTTCAGCCTCTCATGGAGCTGAACAGACTGTCAGCAGTGGGGCTGGACAGTGCACCTGTGTCAGCGAAACCGTAGAGCTTCATGTGCAGGGACTAAGCACCCAGTGTGTGTGAGGCCCAAGAGTCGAGAATTTATTAATCAATTGGGAAATACCATCAGTTTGGAAAGGGGGATGCAGCAGTGGGGCAGAAGGACTGGACATACTACGCATGTCCTGTATATAGATTTTTTTTTTTTAGGCATGTATAGCCCATCCAGTGTCCTCAGCTAGTTAAAGTCAGGGTGCGGTCAGAAATCCTAATACACTTCTTTAGGCTGCATGACTCCAAGTAATGAAGCCCCTGGACCAGCAGCTGTCTGTTAGAGGGGCAACCAGAATTTATAAAGGAAAAAGTAAACCTATGAATACTCCATTTGATCTCACTACAGGATTTCTTCAAGTGAAGTAAATACATTTGCAAGCGGTTATCAGGTCATGGTCTCGTTAGAACAACAAATAAAATAAATAATTGTAGTGTAGTAGCCTCACCTTGTCTTTTAAAGTGTTACTAAACCCACAACAGTAAATTCAGCCTATATATGTATTAAAGTATGCTTGTAATACTCAGTGAGGAACCTAAGGGGTTAATCCTCTGCATTGTGTAAAAAGGCCGTTTGATCCGTTCTTCTCTGTTCCTCCCCTTTTTTAAACGACCACCTCTTACCTCCTGATAAGACAGACTGAACCGTAGGCATTCTGCACATGTTCAGTTTGATGTGTATTGCTAGAGAGGTTTTTTTTTTCTTGGGAGAGTGCATGTGATGAGCACAGGGCCACTCAGTACTGGTCAGACCAAGGTCAAGGGTTTTGCATCTTCCTAGAGCAAAAAGAAAACTCCTCCTACAAGCTTTAGCTAGTGCTTAGCTGAACACTGATAGAAACCACAAGACTGCTCTAACTTCTGATGAGAAAAGGTATTTAGTAGTTTATATTTACTAAAATAACTGCATTTCCAAGTTCTTTGTACTGTGGGAAACCAGATATAAAGGATGCAGGGTCCTGGGTTTAGTAACACTTTAAGGTATAACTCCAATTTAGGTTTAAAAAAACAGAATGTTGAATACAAAGAAATCATGGAAAATTATAATACCTTTATTGGACCATTTTGACATGACACCAAATCCCCTCTAACAATGGTAAATACTGCATAGAAATCTCTATACTAACACAGTTTGCCTGCCCATAGCAGACAAGTCATCGAAGACTAAAATAGACATGGGGTAACTGCTAAACAAACTGACTAGGTTTGTAGGTGTAACTGTTGTCAGCTAGCATAGCAAATACTGCATGTCTGTATTCTCCCAGTTCTGGCTATCATTCAAACCAAAAGACAGAGGACATCTAGGGTTGGAAACAAATAACTGCAGTGGACAGTTCTGGACTTAGGCTGAGTACTACAGCAAAATTTATTTTTTTAATCTTTACATGATTTTTTTATATTATTATTTACCAATTGGGAGTTTAAGGTAAAACAGTTTTGTAAAAGGTTGGCTGACTTCAAATTCTAACCTTTGGTTTTTAAAATATATCTAAAACTGTGATATTGCTATAATTAGGGCTGTAGTAGAAAATGTTTCATCCTGTATGACGGTTACATTTTAAAAACTTGTCTTTTCTTAGAATGCCTTCTCAAGAATCACCCATGAAATAACCCTATCAAACTGCATAGCTCCAATGTCATGCATACATGATGTTTTTGAGGTCTAATAGGGCTTTTCTATAGAAAAGAAAACATACTTATGTTTAACCCTTCAGAACAACCACAAAATGCATACTGATCCACTAAAAACCAATTAAAGTGACCTTAAGTGGTCCTAATACTAAGCTAAAGAGATGGCGTGTGCTATGATTAAATGCTTTTGTGGTCAAGAAAGCCAGTAACTGTAGATGCAAGAATCTAAATGATAAATGCAGAAAATAATGTATAAAACAAAAAAGTTAATCAGCAAAAATTAAATAGAGTAAATATTTTTTAGCACTTGAAAGATACCCCTGAGAGTTCCACTGGGTTTGAGAAAATTTTAGCTCTTTAATAAGTTGAGCAGCAGAAAGCACCATGTCTGAAGAAACATGAAATTGGATTCTTAGGCAGCACTAAATATTTTATAAGCAAATTTGAAAGAAGCTTACCCTGTATTGATGGAAATGATTTCTATCAGTGGGTTCTTCCTAATCTTTGGCAAATCCAATCGAGCTCCCCCCAACCGTTTTCCATTATCCTTTTTCTGACCCAGCAGTCGCACTGAATGACCTTCAAATGAAGCACAAATACACAAACACAAGTCACGCTACTTCAGCATAATTCATCTTGAACCGCAAGAAATATTAATGGTCGCATTTAAATATTTAAAGCAGACATTAACAGAAAAAGAAATGTATAAGGAAGAACTGCAATAACAATAAAGAACACAAGGAATTTAAAATGATCCACTAATTAAGCCTGGGAATAAACTCAATGTGTGTGCAAATGCTAGGGTTTTAGATGTTCCTTTTGTTGGCTAAAGAGTTCTGGCAAAGTACAAACCTGGGCTTAAGAATCTAAACACTACTTTTTGCAAATGGATAAATGATAGCTATCCAGTTGGATAAATTTACAGAAATCCCCCTGCGCTCCACAGAATCTAGTGAGTTAGCTGCTATCACCTATTCTCTATACCGCAAGATATGTGCAAACAAAATTATATAAATGGTGAAGCGCTCAACTTAAATAGAAGTGAAAATTATCTCATACAGTCATAAATTATCTCAATTTAGAAAGTGATAAAATTAATTAGTATCTCTGTGTCTGCAATGCCTTATCATAAATAATTCAGTAGTAACAATGATGTGCTAAATAAGTGGTGATGGAGAATAGGATAGGTAAAAAGTGATCAACTGCTATCACCTCATTCTCCTCACCCTCTCTGCATATCATATCAATACACCTGTGTTATGCAGCTATATGCTTGTTAACCCCTAAAGTGGAGCTCCACTCAAAAAGGGAAGCTACTGGTCCCCTGTTCCCCATGAAGAACTGGCACCTTGGGGGAGCAGGTACATGATTTTAACAGATACCCGCTCCCACCACCTAGGCAATCAGAAGCAGAAGTTCTCCCCACAGTCTTCTGGGACACGTGACTGGTCCCAGAAGACTGCAGAACCATTCACAATGAGCAGTGTTGCTCATACATGCGCAGTGGGCACCCGGAAGTGAAGCCACAAGCTGTAACAGCTGGGTGCCACGGTTAACACGACTGGGGTGAGCACACTGCTGGATTGTAGGACAGGTGAGTGGCTTTTTTTTATTTAAAGTCAGCAACTACAGTTTTGTAGCGCCTGACTTTTATTTAGTTCAGTGGATACTGGAGCTCCACTTTAAGTTGCAGGCGCACAAAGAGTTAATCCTCCTATGTGCTCACCATGTTTGTAGAAGTGTCACTACCTATCTGTCTTTAAAGTGATTCTAAAGGTTCCAATAAAAAAAGAAAAAAAAACATACCTGCTCTGTGCAATGGTTATGCAGCAGCTCCAATCCTCCTTTTCTTGAGTCCCCCGCTGATGCTTCTGGTCTCTCCCCCTTGCTGAGTGCCCCAAGAGCAAGCTTATTGCTCCGGTGGCACGTGTCTGCTCGCTCTCGAGCCACCTCTGTGCGTCTAAGGGACACAGAGAGTGGCTCAGTCCTGCCCCCCACTCCCTTTTCACTGGCTGTGTGTCTCAGCTAGTGAGGAGGGAGCGACCCGGGAGAGCTGAGGCTCTCGTGCACAGTGCTGGATTGCGATGGGGTACAGATAAGTATTGGGGGGAGGCTGAGGGGGGAGCGCACATGGAAGATTTGTTTACCTGAATGTATAGAATGCATGAAGGTAAAAAACCTTCAGCCTATAGATCCACTTAACCCTACGCAATCACATCTAACAGCTATATCCCTAATCTTACTTTAGGCCCAATTCAAAATGCACTGCACTTTCCATCTGCAGCGGGTGTCAGTGATAACCTAACAGCACCCCAAATGCAGGTTGCAAACTCAGTGCATTTGCCTGCACCGGATCGTTTAGTACACTAGTACAATGCAATCCAGTTGTTGTGTATTTTTAAAAGTAGTGTAAGCACTTTGGTGTGTTCCGATGCAATTTCAGCTCATTCATTTCGGCTCAAGGCACCGCACCTGGATCACTTGTAAACCTCACAGGAATACACAGCACGTTCCTGTGTGATACATGGTGTGCACTGGCCCTTAGATAAACTAGCATTTGCTGATGTGAAAGACTGCAATTAAAGTGTTGATGGGTATACTGTAAACAATTTAAAAGAAAAAGAGGAAAATGCGGAACAGCAAACGTTTCTTACACACAAAGACCCCCTTCACCTTATACCCAAAGGTTGTTCTTACTTTTTATTGGGTGGAGTTTGGGTGCATGTGGTTTTGTAAATTAATTTATAATTTGATTATTTTGTGGGCTTGTAGCTGAATGAAGTTTTCTGTCCCTCGTTTTCCTCATTCTTGTGAAAGGTTTTAGTTAGTGGGGATTTGGGGCCCATGTCCAAATTTAGGGATTAACACTTTGCCCTATTTTCTCTGAGGGTCCTATATCTGGTTTTTAAAAGAGCAGTATGGCCAAAGCTTTTTTTGGTCATACTTCTCTTCTGGCTCACAGGAGTGAACTTACTTTGCTCTCCAGTGACCCAGAGTCAGCCGACAGTGGGCTAAAGCCCGTTGTCAGCTGGAGTCACAGAGCACCTCCAAGCTCTGGAAGGATCCCGAACGTATTGTTGAGATCCACCCAGCTGTCTAATTGACAGCTGGCTTCAGCTCTCAGCACGCAGCTGAGAGCTGAAGTCAGCTGTGCCTACTCCCTCTCCAGCCCAAGTGCTCAAAAGAGTCGTGGAATGGGACAGCAGAGAATGGTAACTGACAGTCATTGCTCTCAGCTCCAAGAAGTATGAGAGTTGAGCGAACAGCAGTTGTGATCACTCAATTCTTGGGCTTAGAGCACCAGGGGACATGTACCCCATACATCTCCCTTAACTGTGTTTGTCAAGTATACTTTAAATAAACCTTTTACAAACAGAATTCCATGGAACCCCAAAGTTCCTCCAGAGGTTGTTGGATGCTCCTTGAGCAAAATTTTCTCCTCTCAGACAAGTAACCACTGACACCAATAGTCTTTTTAGGTATCTGTAAGGGCAGGTATTCCTTACAATGACCCCAAAACTAAGGAGCACTCTTCTCACTTATCACATGCTAATGTAATATGAGCCATAGATAAAGTATTTATTAGCAGGATTTCCCAAAGACCAAAAAGTTATTTAAAGGGTTCAGTGTAAAAAAAGGTCAAGAAAGGCAGCTTGACACCATTTTGTATGCCAAGGTTTGTTCACATTAGATGATAATGTGCTACTTTAAAGCGACCACTCATAGTACTGAAATGCCACCCTTCAATATAAATGTGTAAACAAAAGGCAAGTCAATATACAGACCTGCCATTGTATCTTCTTTACCAACGTGCTTTTACTTTGTTACTGCTACTAGAATGCAGGCTCACAGTAGAATGGGATGGGGGGGGTAGAACAGACAGTGAGGCATTTTTTAGTTTAATGTAGGGAATGCATAAAGGTAAAAAAAAACTGTTACATTTTGAACAATCTATTAACTTTGTATCCAGTTACACAAGCTCTTGCAGTACAAAGTTGTTGGTAGAGGAAATAATAAGGTACGTAGATCAGCCATAACGTTATGACCACTGACAGGTTAAGTTAATAACAATGACTATCTTTTTACAATGGCATATGAAAATCGGTGGAATATATTAGGTAGCAAGTAAACATGTTGTCTCTGACGTTGATTAGTAGAAAGCAATAAAGAAAAAAAATAGGATCGCAGTTTATTGTGTATGGGACTGGTCAGGATGCCCAAGCTGAACTGTGTCCACAGACAAAAGCGCCTACAATGAGTACAGGAGCATCAGAACTGGAGCAGTGGGAAAAGGTGGCCTGGTCTAATAAATCATGTTTTCTTTTACATAATGTGGATGGTCGTGTGCTTATACGTCGTTTACCCGGGGAAGAGATGGCATCAAAATGCAGTATGGGAGGAAGGCAAGCCAGCGGAGGCAGTGTAATGCTATGGGCAGTTCTGCTGGGAAACCTTTTGTCCTGCCATTCATGTGGATGATACTTGAGACATAACACCTACCTAAACATTGTAGCTGACAAAGTATACCCCTTCATGGAATTGATATTCCCTGATGGCAGTGGCCTTGTTCAGAAGGATAATGTGCCCTGCCACAATGCAAAAATGGTTCAAGAATGGTTTGAGGATTACAACAGGATCTTCAGATCCCAATCCAACTGAGCATGGGATAGGATGGGAGCATGGGATGTGATGGAAAAACAAGTCCGATTTTTTAAGGCCCACCTCGCAAATTACAGAACCTAAAAGATTTGCTACTGATGGCCTGGTGCCAGATACCACAGCACCCCCCCCCCCTTCAGAGGTCTAGTGGCATCCATGCCTCGATGAGTCAGGGCTGTTTAGGTGGCAAAAGGGGGACCTGCTCACTCAATATTAGACTGGTGGAGATAGATATGTCTCCTTTATGTTATATTTTTACTGTATTCTGTACTTCAATAATGTAAAGGCAAAGCTAAAACACATCACATGTAACATAATAATACCACCTTGAATGTTATTATAAAAGTATTAACATACAATTCAATTTAATCACTGTACCAGGCTAAGTATACCGACCTGCAGTTCTACATTCCACAAAAGCGAGAAAAGATGTATACTGAGAATGTATATCAAGGCATATATGTGACTATACTAAAAGAACTGAGATTAAATAAAGGGACTTTTTCTGTTGTATGCCATAATTTGCAATGTATACATACACAAGCCTTCTCAAGCAAAGTCAAAATAAAAGTACATTTTCAAATGTGTTATATAATTAAAAAAACTGAAGAGAATAATAGGCTCATCAATCATAACCTTGCTTGACTAATTAGATTAATAAACCATCATAATAAAATGGGCTTATTCATGGTATAATATGACTAACTAAACAGTGAAACAGCATTTGGCTCCAAGATGAAGTTGAGACAAGATCCTCATACACACATTGAAGTTAATGAAGAGGTGAGCAAGAATAGTCTGATAGCTTAATAGGTAAATCTGTTAGATACATATGATGTAATATGCTTCATAGTGGCTAAGCAAAGCAGAACATTATGCTGCTACTGCTAAGAACAATGATCCTATTAACTAAGCCAGTGAAACTGCTTATCAAATAGCATTTATGTAGTCATCTGTGTCTTGCACTGACCATGCATGTAATGATCAGTAGACTTCTAATTATATAGCAGATTAGCAGTTCAATAAAAGCCCTAGTCCAACAAACATTTAAAAAAGTTCTACAAAAACATTTTTAATTCACTTATATGTAATATTCCAAAATCTAAAAGCTAAAATAGGAATGGGTTTATATAGGGGATATGAATTCTTCCTGAAGAAAACAGCATTTTTAAATTCCCAGCATTTGTTTGGACAGTCAGTTGGCAACCTTGAATTGACAAATATTAAGGATGAAGTATCAGCATAGAAAGGGGCATAATCCTATCTTGAGCCTAGAATTCGCCCCCAACCATGACATTAGTAGGATTACAGGGGCACAAACAATATGTTTATTGATATAACAGTACGTTGCAGTTGGGCTTTATCTAAAAAATGCAAGTGAAAAAACTTTTGGAGACACTGGTTTCCCAATGAAGTCTAATTCACTACATAGTAGTGAATCAGATTCAGTTTGCAGTTAAAGTGAAACGTATAACATGAAAGCTGACATTACTGACCTCTCTCCTGCTGGTTTCTTGGTTGATATGCTGACCCTCTTGATTTAATACTTTGGGTCATTGACCAAAGGCATGTATTCAGATAAGGACACTGCCCTGATTTGTGACTTTACTGCTCTGTGTGCTGGTTTATGGTCAGTTGCTCAACATAAAAAAACCAGCGGGTCAGTAGCTAGGAAACTAGCATTTTTGGAGGAGTCACCATATTTCTTGGATTACCAGTTTAGAGAAAACCTACAGATTATTTTAGAGTTAAAGCAGAACTGTACCTAAAAATTTGTTTTGGTAGATAAGACTGTATATTTCTTCTGCATAAAGTTCGAAGGCAGAGCTTGAGTCCAATAGCAATCATTTACGACTTGGTAAAAGATGAGCAAATGGGGAAATCCAAACAAACCCAGCATAACACTAATGCGTTTCAGCCAAAGCCTTAGTCATAGCTAATCTGCTGTATACAGTCCTCCTTTTCTTAATCCTGTCCCGCCTCCCAACCCATTAACTGGATCTAAATACCAGGAGACAAAGGTGGGCAATCCGATCATGTGACCATTGTGATTGTCACAGTGTTCACATGATCACAAAGCTCCTGATCACAAGTATGCATCAGGAGCTTTCCATTACATGTTAGTCGCTAAGCTGGGAGCATGCTCTCAGCACAGTAAATTCTTTGCCAATTGATGCATATATATGGTCTCTCTGTGTTAAAGCCCACCTGCCGAGAGGCTTCATATATGCACCAAGTCAGCAGGAAGAGGTTCAACAGGGCAGCAGGCACAGGGTGTAGGCAACACAGCTGCATCTAATCCCAGTGCCAATTACCAGAGAAGTCTGTGACAGGAAACTGTGTTCAATGAAGGTGTTTTTATACTTGATATACTCCGTTTCCTTTCCCTACTCATCTTTCTCTCTGAGAATTAAGGTATAATGTTTGGGGGTACTTTTGACACGCGATTTGATCTACATGTGAACATTTTTTAGTGTTTTGTGTTTGTGATTATGTACCCTTTTTCAACACAATTGCCTGTCATGGACTCCTCTAGTAATTCACACAGGGATTAAGATGAAGCTGTATTGCCATCTCCCTCTGCATACAGCTGTGTTTAACCACCTCCCACCCGCCATATAGTCCAATGACGGGTGCAAGGTGGTTCTCTCGTTCTGGGAGGATGTCATATGACCTCCTCCCATTCCCACAGCGCATGCACGGCTGAGGGAGCGCGGTGATCGGCGGTGCGCTGTGTCCCTCAGACACAGCGGATCACCGATCCACGGAAAGAGCCGAAGATGTCGGCTCGGTCATGTGATCAGCTGTGTCCAATCACAGCTGATCACATGTAAACAGGGAAATGCTGGTTATCGCCATTTCTCTCCTGTTGAGCTGTCACGCTGACAGCTCGAGAGGAGAGCCAGTAATTGGCATTCCGCGGAGGGGACATGTACACTGATCATCAGGGCACTGATGATCAGTGTGCCCTGATGATCAGTGTAGCATCAGAAGTGCCACCTGTCAGTGTCCATCAGTGCCAGCTGTCAGTGCTCAACAGTGCCATGTGCCAGTGCCCATCAATGCCACACATCAGTGCCTACCAGTGCACATCAATGCCACATATCAGTGCCCATCTGAGCTGCCTTTCAGTGTCACCCATCAGTGCCACCTATCAGTGCCGCCTATCAGTGTGCATCAGTACCGCCTATCAGTGCTGCCTAACAGTGCCAGTCAGTGCCGCCTATCAGTGCCATATATCAGTGCCGCCTTTCAGTGCCCATCAGTGACGCCTGCCAATGCCCATTAGTGCCACCTACCAGTGCCTCCTCATCAGTGCCCATCAGTGCCACCTATCAGTGTCCATCAGTGCCCATCACTGCAGCCTCATTATCGCACATCAGTGAAGGAGAAAAATCACTTATTTACAAAATTTTATAACAAAAACTAAGAAAAAAATTTTTTTTTCAAAATTTTCAGTGGTTTTTGGTTTGTTTAAGAAAAAATAAAAACCCCAGAGGTGATTAAATACCACCAAAATAAAGCTCTGTCACAAAAAAAATGATAAAAATTTCATATGGGTACAGTGTTGCATGACCACGCAATTGTCATTCAAAGTGTGACAGCGCTGAAAGGAGGAAATTGGCCTGGGCAGGAAGGGGGTATAAGTGCCCTGTAGGCTAGTGGTTAAGAAAGGGGGTCAGTATACAGCAGATTAGATATGACTAAGGCTTACATTAAAACACATCAGTGTTCTGCTAGATTTGTTTGGATGCCCCCATTTGCTTATGTTTTACCAAATAAAGCATTGTGAAGGATTGGTATCAGACTCCAGCTTTCTCTTTGGCTTTTTATGCTTTGGAGGTTTACAGAAACCTGCACTGTTGACATTGACATCCATGGTGTGTACACTGGCGTGAAGGTGGAGATACTCTTGAGAGGTTTCTATGCACCTCTTTTCTGCCAATAAGCTCCTCTACAAGCTGTTACTGTACACTGATTGGGACAGATTATACTCTTGGCATCTGTAAGATGCTGAGAACTCAGCCTAATGCCAGTAAAATGTAATGCCAGGGTCACTTTATAGCTGAAGAAGGAAGACTCTAGGGAAGAAGCAATGCATGGCAGCAGCAGAGTGTGCAGACCTGTTGGTGCTGATGGAGAGCTAATTAAGAGGTAAGTGTGCCATATCGTATACATATGTTGGTCATACTTTTACATTAGGACAAGAGCTCCTGAGAAACCTCGGTGGTTCGATCCAATTTAAAGAAAGTTCTTATTGAGAGAAATACTGAGATAGCCATTGCTGACTAGGCAGTTGTGCCGATCCAAAGGCGTCAATACTTTCCAAGTCATTATGACTCAAGCAAGCATGCAGATCAGTGAAGTCAAAACTCTTAACTGAAATACTTGTCCAAAGTCAGTGACTAAAAAAAGAATAATGAATTTATATTGTATCAGGAAAGCCAAGCAACTAACATTTTCAGAAAGACAGGTCAGCAAACAGCCGTTGGCATATTCTCTTACTGCAGGTTTTCTTTAAAGTAGAATGTTTAGTCCCAGTGGAAGCAAAAGCACAGGGAAATGAGCAATGGGGTCAATGTAAATTCAGTGATGTATCAATAATCCAGTTAGTACTTACATTATGTTACATATGTATAACAGTACAAAGTATTCATTCTAATTGGACTTCATGTATAGAATGAAACCATCTAACAAACATATCAAATATTATGCTGTACAAATAAAATTGTCAGGGATAATATCTTGTGTACTGACATTTCACTGACCTAAAATATATGGTCTACATAAAAAGGAACAGCCAATATAGAAGAGAAGTTTTAAATAAAATGCTTTCAAAATGGCAAACACAGATTTACAGTCACTGAACCTAGAACCTCAAATAATGTATCTGGGCTCATCTAGAATCACCTGTGAAAAAGATGAAGAGTTTACAGCTTTTGACAGGAAAGTCATATCACCAACTGAGGAAGCATGTGGATGCACCATGATAGCACAGCCAGGAGAATCTTAGTACCTTCTAATTGAAGCAGTGATAAACCAAATAGCAAACATTACATTGCAGCTTACCAATTCTTAGGTGTGATGGCTTTATTAGTTTTCTTGCTTAGGTTTTCTTCTATTTTCATCTGGTGATTCATGCAGTAAGTCTGCTTTTCAACAGAAAAAGCTCTCTTGCAGTTGCATGGATAAGACAAAACATTTAACACTGGCAGGGGTGCCTAAAATAATAAGCTTCTATTTATGCAAAATATTTATCCCAAAAGGAATAAAACTGTTTCCTCTAACTTCTAAATTTAAAACTGCTAGTACTTCTAACACTACCCAACCCCCAGATTGACAATGCTACTGTTCAAATCTGCCCCCCACCCCCATGCTTCTTTATCCAGAGTGGTGTCTCACTAATAAAGGAGGTGTGTTACTGGCCAGATCACCTAGGGAAAATAGAGGGGAAAAAAAAGACTAAAAAAAGAAAACTGATGCAGACACCACATCTAATGAAGGCCCCTTGATCCTATTGGAAAAGGGAGCCTTGACTGCAGTGAGCATGGCCTAGCAACAAGGGAGTAGTTTAAAAGTTATGAAACCAAGTGGGTTAGGATGATTGGCTAGTTGGGCACAGGGTGAGGGGGCTGGCAAAAATTCCTGGCTGAGGTCAAATCTTCATGCATCATTTCAAGAACAGATAGAAGAGTTGCCCAACCGCCTGCTCTAATTTCCAGCTTTAAATATTTCATTTAATGGGCTATGCCCTTCAGTGGATGTTCGACCAGTCTGTTTGTCCGGAACGTACGTTGACAGGCCTCTTAGACAAGGTCCATTTAAGGTTTTAAGAAGTGCTCACAGTACAAATGTGACTGGCACGGGATTAAAATGTTTATGTTGGAAAGTTGTTTATGTGAAAAATTAAAAGTCATGGCCTTGCCCTTTCCAACGTAAGAGCTTGCCACCTCAACCTCCGTAACACCTCCAAGATACACCCCTTCCTAACCAATGACACCACAAAGCTTCTAATTCACTCCCTGGTCATCTCCCGCCTTGACTACTGCAACTCCCTCCTCACTGGCTTACCTTTGCATAGGCTAGCCCACCTTCAGTCCACCATGAATGCTGCTGCCAGGCTCATCCATCTTATCCACCGTTCAGTGTCTGCCATCCCTCTCTGCCAATCCCTCCACTGACTTCCACTCACCGATTAATACAATTCAAGATACTTACAACAATTTATAAAGCCATCCACAACTCAGCCACGAACTACATCATTAACCTTGTCTGAAAATACCGACCAAATCGTTCTCTTCGTTCATCCCAAGAGTTCTTGCTCTCTAGCGCCCTTGTCACCTCCTCCCATGTTCACCTCCAGGACTTCTCCAGAGCCGCTCCCATCCTCTGGAACTCCCTTCCCCAGTATGTCCGACTGTCTCCTACTCTGTCCACCTTTAGGCAATCCCTAAAAACTGATCTCTTCTAAGAGGCCTATCCTGCCCCCACCTAGCAACTGTACATGTATTTTCTGCATCAGCCCATCACAAACAGTTATTACCTTTTGTATTAACTGACCCTCCCTCTTAGATTGTAAGCTCTAATGAGCAGGGCCCTCTGATCCCTCCTGTATTTATTTGTATTGTAATGGTATTGTCTTCCCTTATGTTGTAAAGCGCTGCATAAACTGTTGGTGCTATATAAATCCTCTATAATAATAATAATCTGTGTGTTGTTTATCGGGCAAGGCTAATCGGTAGTTATGGTTATAACGGCTTCAGGCCTATGCTCATCAGTAGTCATGATTGTTAAGCTGCAACATATTACATTCTTGGGTTGGGGCTTAATACTACCACAATATACAATACCACTGCCTGGAGAGTCATATTATCTACTAATTGAGGACGAGTGTGAATGCACCAGGATACCACTGCCTGGAGAGTCAATAAGCTACTAATTAAGGACAAGAGTAGATGCTTGCCAGGAGAATCATATTACCTTCTGATTTACAATGAGTGTGGATATACTGGGGGAATCAAAATAAAAACAGTTGATTGCTTATGTGCTTTTTCTTGAAATCTGATTAAAAATTTTAAGCCTAGCTGCACCTGTTTTGCATTTTGGATGGAGTGAGAAGAGTTTACCTCAACTTCCTTCTCTGCAACATCTGTATAGGAACATCTGTATAGGAACAGGGAGAAGCAGTTCTCACCTGAACAGGAAGGTATAGACAGCAATAAAAGTTCTAGAATGCAGATGCAAATAAAAACCTGACACAAGTTCTAGCCTTTACCCATCCGACCACTAATCCAAATGCACTGCTTTAGAAGACAGCTTAGAGTTGATTGAAAAATCTGAAATAATAAACTGAATTAAGAATCTGAACTAATAAATTGATTAAGATCAATCTCTCTGTAAGGAAGAAAATGTGCATCACCTTAGGACACTAGCAAAAAACTGAGAACTTACAGACCAGCGTAGGATCATAGGAGGGAAGCCTAGCAGGCATGTCATTCAAAGCTTTGCCAGTGTACAATGTACCAGCCCATAACCCAGGGTCTATTAATATCAAAGCCTGTGTCCTGTACTGTAAGATTAAGATATATATACTTTTGGCTCCAGGTGGACTGAAGAGTCCGTATAAATGTGGGTTTTCAAAATTTGCTAGTAATAAGAAGCACTTTGGTGCTCCTCTGAAGAGTTGACATTTGTGTTTACTGTATGGGGGATCCCCAGGCTCAGCTTGCGAATTTGACCATACTTGCATACACACTTATATCACACCTGTCTTTATAGGTGGAACAAAGTGTTAGGCTACTTTCATAATGATCCGCTGCAAAAATGCATAAATGTGTTTTTGCCATGTTTTTATCGTGTTTGCAGTGTGTTTTATAGGACACGTGACCCAAAAACCACAAAGCAGGTGCATTTGTGATGTGTTTTGACATGTTTGATATTTATTATAGTGTGAAAGCAGCCTTAGGGTCCTTTTTTCATTTCTGTATGAGAGATATGGTGCTTTTTATTTGCAGCACATTTTAGGTGCATTATAATTCATATCTAAGGATGCATGAAATCCTCACACAATGCAAAGCTAAGCCCAACTCTGGTATGGTTTTTGTTTTTTTTAAACTTGTCTTTTCATGATGTATTCAGCATGGTTACAGGATGGTCATGTGTCACTGCAGGGTCCTCTTTACAAGGTTGTTATCACATATGCAGAGAGTTGTGACATCTGCTCCCTGCAGCCATACACTGTAAATTAAAGGCGCTGTGATGATGGGGGATAGGCCTATGTTGCCCTGCACTTACAGTATGGCCTCAATCTTCCAGGCTAATTGAGGCTGGGCATCATTCAACTCTACAGACATATTGGGGTTTATTTACTAAAGCTGGAGAGTGCAAAATCAGACTCACTTCTGCATAGAAACCAATCAGCTTCCAGGTTTCATTGCCAAAGCTCCATTGAACAAGCTCAGGTTAGAAGCGGATTGGTTTCTATGCAGAAGGGAGTCTGACTTTGTACTCTCCAGCTTCAGTAAATAAACCCCATTGTGACAGAGAGGAACAAACAATGCCTTCACAGTTGGTGCTCAAAAAAAATTGCTGAGAAAGTAACACTAATAGTTAAAACAAGAGAGGAATGAGTAGAAAAAGAATAAAGGTCCTTTCACACAGGTGTTCCATTTTTTTCATCAGTTCAGTTATGTTTTTTCAAAGAAACAATTGGATCAGTTTTTCATCTGTTTTTACATCAGTTTTTTACATCCACTACGAATGCAAAAAGGGACGGTTCGTCCATTTACATCCATTTTGCATTTGTTCTATTTTTTTTAACGATACAAAAATAAGGCTTCAACCTCTCACTCTCCATCGGCACCTTTCCCTCCCCACTCGAACATGTACTGGTTACCACCATCCTCGAAAAACCCTCGCTGGACCCCACCTGTTTGAATAACTTAAGACCCATTTCCCTGCTCCCGTTTGCTTCCAAGCTTCTCGAGCGACTTGTTCACAACCATATGAACTGCTACCTCACCGACAACAACCTTCTTGATCCCCGACAGTCTGGCTTCCTCCCACAACATTCTACAGATACTGCCCCACTAAAACTCACTAATGACCTAGTAACGGCTAAAACCAATGGCCATTACTCCATACTCATAGTCCTTGACCTTTCCGCTGCCTTTGACACAGTCGACCACCCGCTCCTCCTCAGTAAACTCCACTCCATCGGCCTCCGTGACTCTGCTCTCTCCTGGTTCTCCTCTTACCTTTCTCAGCGCACTTTCAGTGTCACATACAACTCCTCCTCCTCCGCTCCCTCTTTCTGTTGGGGTACCCCAAGGTTCTGTTCTTGGGCCCATCCTTTTTTCTCTCTATACCTCCTCCATTGGCCAACTGATAACCTCCCATGGCTTCCAATACCACCTCTATGCTGATGACACCCAGATCTATCTCTCCACTCCCCAGCTCACCCCCTCAATCTCCTCACGTATCACAAATCTACTAAGCGACATATCAGCATGGATGTCACATCACTACCTTAAACTCAATCTTTTAAAAACTGAGCTTGTAATATTTCCTCCTCCCCGATCCCCCACTCATGACTTTACCATTAAGATCAACAGCACTACCATGGGTCCTTCCCCTCATGCCAGGGTGCTAGGCGTAATCCTAGACTCTGACCTCTCCTTTGGGCCCCACATCCAATCACTGGCTAAATCCTGCCTCCTCAACATCCATAACATTTCCAAAATCCGCCCCTTCCTGATCAATGACACCACAAAAGAACTTATCCATGCCTCGGTTATATCCCGCCACGATTACTGCAACTCCTTCCTCACTGGTCTACCGTTACACAGGCTATCCCCCCTTCAGTCTATTATGAATGCTGCTGCTAGACTCATACACCTTACCAACTGATCAGCGACTGCTGCCCCTCTCTGCCAATCCCTCCACTGGCTTCCACTAACCCAAACGTATAAAATTCAAAATACTAACCACAGCTTACAAAGCCATCCATAACACTGCCCCTAGCTACATTACCAACCTCATCCACAGATACCGCCCAAATCGCCCACTCCACTCCTCCCATGATTGCCTCCTCTCTAGCTCCCTCATCACCTCCTCCCACGCTCGCCCCCAGGACTTCTCCAGAGCCTCTCCCATCCTCTGGAACTCCCTACCACAGCATGTCCGGTCAGCCCTTACCCTGTCTGCCTTTAGGCGATCTTTGAAAACTCACTTCTTCAGGGAAGCCTACCCCACCTCCACCCAAGAACTGTACTTGAATTACCTCTGCCAGATCATCCCCCGCAGCTATCACCTTTTGTAGCACCTCCCCCTTCCTTTAGATTGTAAGCTCCATGAGCAGGGCCCTTCTATTCCTTCTGCACTGAAATGTATTGTAATTGCACTGTCTCCCTTATATTGTAAAGTGCTGCGCAAACTGTTGGCGCTATATAAATCCTGTACAATAATAATAATAATAATAATAAGGCTTTGGTCCATTCCAAAAAAAGATTTTGACAGATGCGGCTGTAAACTGATGATCATCCATTTACATCCTTTTCCACAGCGTTGATGTCCATTTTCTATCCATAAATGGATGGATGAAATACAGAATGTCTGTGTGAAAGGGGCTTGCAGCAGTGATTTAATTATGGGGTATGCAAACTCTCCAGTTCATCGCTACACCTGTGGCAGGGTAAGCCAACATTACAGAATACACATCCAGAACTCAAACCAAGAGCTTCACAGTTTTTTTTTTTATTTCTTTTAGCAGGCCTAAAACCAAAGTGAAGCTGCTTGCAGCCAAGTGTGATAACATAACACCAGCATTTACTTTAGGGACAGTTAAACAAAAATGGATCCCTTGCACACTTCCATAGTAGCAAAGCCTTTCATAACAAATATCTTTGCAAATGAGTCTACATTTATGGTTCACTGGACAAACAGTTTTTATTGCATCTTTGATTTATAGGTGACCGATCTCCGTAACACCATATTGCAATACGGTCTCATTAAGACCATAAAGCAGTGTCAAACAAGGAAGACATAAAATATATCCTGGCTTTGCACTTTTCTGGACTCATCAATTGTTAAGCTGAGGGCTAAAAATTCAGGTTCAATGCAAGTTCAAGGAGGATACCACTGTGGCAATATACAAACAAAGTAATTGAGCTTCATATCATCTCCAGCTGTTGTTAGCATACGAAATAGTGTGCCCAATGCCTCATTTATTTCTCTGTGTTCCTTAATACGAAAAAAAAGGCAAGGTACAAACGTTAACATGTCCAAGCATCATCTCTAAAGTTGGCCAGACATTACAGTCTGATTGTACAGTCTATTTTTAGTTTACTTTAGTTTAAGATCTCATCCATTCAATTTATATCCAGTCATACAGACCTTCACATTTTAATAGTCAATGGTTTACCTAAAAGAGTTTGTGACTATTTAAACAAAAAAAGTGTCAAAGTTTTTGGTATATAATAGGATGGTCCAATCAGACTGAAAGGAACAAGCTGCCTACAGCATATTGATACTCTGTTACCCCTTGCTTTGCGCGGAATGAGAGCCCATTCACTTGAATAGAATCCCATGCCTCGGGACATGCAGGGAAGAAGTCCCTGTACTTCTTCGCAAAACGCAGCCCGCACAGGAACCGGGGTTCCCAGTACGGTCGCGATTTCCATTGCGGGTGGCGTGCCATTAGACTTAATGGCAGCCACAGGTACGCAATTCGTCTGTGCGAGTGGTGCACGTATTTTTGTGTGGATCCACAGCAGGACCACCCGCACAGATGTGAACCTAGCCTTAGATGACATGCACTCACTGATCAAAACCACAGATGTTGATAATCAGACCTCACCAGGTGATTACAGTACATGTAAACCTCAGTGCTGAGAAACCTTTCCTTAGTCTGAGTTCACACTGATGCAGTGCAGCACATCACATGTGATTTGCACAGGAACAGCAATCACATTTCTGTGCGGTGCAATTTCAGCCATACATTTTGTATAGCTCAAACCACACTGCATCCGCACTGAAATAGTGCAGGACTCTTTTTGTCCGTACCAGAATCGGATCACATGGGTGTTCACACCCATGCAATGTAAATATGCACATCACACTGAATTTTGCAAACTGATTTTTGGTGTTGTTAACTTTAAATACACAACTGAAACAGTTTGCATGAACAGGGTGAGATTATGATGTGGTGCAGAAATCACACAGAAACCGGTGCGAATTCTGCACTGCATCAGTGTGAACCCGGGCTCACACCCAGTATACGCTATAAGAAAATTGGCTGAACAATGGTCCGTTTTTCCTTGATGTTTCACAGCAGGTCAAAACTGAGGATGGTACTCATACGAAAATTCTCATATGATAAAGGCTTATTATTTTGTGGTTTATGGTTTCTGATCATGCACAGTCTTTCGTATCTGATTTCTCTCATACGAAAACCACACACATTAAATGAAAATAGTTTGTTCTGTTCACGTTTGAGAACATTTTCCAGTTTGTCCCAATTTACAGAAATTTTTGTTTGGAAAGTTTGAATTGAATGTCAAAAGTTGTGTATACACTATACAAAAATCAAACGATCAGCACCGTATGGAATTTTTCTTACAATTTTCTTACAGTGTGTAACCCACGTTAGAGAATCCTGAAGGTACCATCACTGGCTTTTTGTTGTGTAAAAGCTAGCTGTCTGCCGTCTAGCCATCGGGCTTCTATACTTTGAGTCATTGACCCAGAGCAAGTGTGCAGACAAGGGGTGCTGACTTCATTCTGACTTTCCTCATCTAAATACTTCCGTTCTAGTGACTCATGAGATAAAAAAAAAAAAAAAGAAAGATAAAATAATCCCTCTGGTTGATGTACTTCAAGTACAGTGCAGATATTTTTAACAAATATTGTAGTACAGTCCTGGTTCTGTTCTTAGGAAAGAGCTGCATGTTCAATCATGTTCTTGGAATATGGATTCCTGAAATGGAGTTTGTGTGTTCAATATGATCAGCTGATACATTTGCAGTAATCTAATGAAAAAAGTTGCAGTGTATGCATCATTTTAGGTATTTTCTCATCAAAAATACAATTCCTTTTACAAAGATGTCTAAAAGCAAACCCCTAGAAAATCCGTGAGATAATAGTAAAAGCACAAAATTATATTTCTGTAGAAGTTCTGTACACCAACCATGCACAGAAGGCCTGCAGGTACAGAAAATTATAGCAGCTGCAGATTGAAAATAAAATTTAATTTTTAAACAACATTAAATTAGCAAATGTATGTACTATTATTTTTATTTGATTTTTTTTTCATGAAAGTGGAGTTACCTTTTAAAGTCAAAGAGTCAGCAAAAAAGCAAAGCTACTAGTATTTCCAGGAGCTGAGACATGACATCTACTAGACCTTTCTTAGGAAATGCTTACTTTCAATGATTTTTAAGAGAAACATACTAAAATAAATATGCAGACAGCCATTGCTGACCTCCTCCTTAAAATTTTATTTGCCCAATTATTTCTGCTTTCAATAATTTTTATGAGTCACTGACATGGAGCAAAGAATACAGATCATAAGAGTCAGAGTGATAGCCAAACTCCTGATATACATAGTTGATCTGGGTAAGTGACTCAAAGTACTGAAATCATTGGTTCAGAATGAGTCGTAGACAATTCACATTTTTAGGATAAACCAACGCGCAGTAGTGTGGTACAACCTCAAATAATTAATAAACAATATTGGCGTATCACAAGCAAAAGAAACAAAAAAAGTGTTAAGTCTCAAATGTGACTTCAGACACCAGAAAAAATTAAACGTGTGCTTTCAGATCTTCTATACGTAAACATTGGTGATTCACCCATGCTCTCCACCACATAAGATCTCAGTCTGCTCGCCACTTAGCATAACTGAGGTCAAATATCACATTAATCTCCAATTATCCAAGCTGATGGAACTTAAAGTGCTCACAGGTTTTATTTATTTAAAAAGATAAAAGGTTGAAACTACTTAAAAATACAGCAGCTAAACAGAGTGCTTCACGCAAGCCATAAGCTGTAACACAGTGTAGGTCTTCACCATTCAGCAATACTGGTCTCAGAACATGAAGAAGTCATCAGATTTAGGCTCCTCCCTCTCTACGAGTTGCTTCCGGTGGGCCATACTTCTTCAGTAGGAACTTTCATACTGAAAAAGTTCAGCCCACCGAGCACAACGTGTATAGAGGGTGGATCCTAATGCTGATGATGTAATCACACTCTGAGACTGGGATTGCTGAATGGCGAGACCGGCACTGTGTTACAGCTTATGGCTTGTTTGAAGTGCTGTCAATAGAACTTTTTGTGTTGCTATATTTTTAAGTGGTTTTAGTCTTTTATCTTTTTATATAAATAAAAAATATTGGCACCCCTGCATTTCTGTCAGATGATGCAACACTTCACCCACAAAACTGTTGCAATTGCAAACGTTTAGGCATTCTTATGTTTATTTCGTTTGTATTTGTATGACACAAAAAAATTGGAGAAACAAAAAGCCAAATTTTACACATTCCACCCAAAACCCCAAAGATGGACTGGTCAAAATTATTGGCATCTTCTCAAAATTGTAAGAAATAATTGCATTCCAAATTTGTTATGCTCCTTTAATTTGTAATTGTGTGTACAAAAATGCTTTGTATGAGCGTTTTTTTTCTGCCAACGGAACTGGTGTGTTTTTTTGTTTTTTTTTAAAGCCCAGTATGCATGGAACCCTAGTCATACAACTGATCAGTACAGTTCCATTAAACTCATCTCTAGCTAAACTGAGCTTGATCACTTCTGTGCACTGTGCGCTTCAGCATGCGCTGGCCCCACTCTGTTATTTTACGTGTTCTACCACTTCATGGCTGAGTTGCTGCTGTTCCCAGTTGCTTCCACTTTTTTATAATACCACTAACAGTTGGCCGTGAAATATTTAGTAGCAAGGAAATTTCATGGATGGACTTATTGCAGAGGTGACAACCTATCATGGTACCACGTTTGAATTCACTGAGCTCCTGAGAGCGACCCATTCTTTGACAAATATTTGTAGAAGCAGTCTGCATGCCTAGGTGCTTGATTTTATACACCTGTGGTCATGCAGGTGATGGAAACACCTGAATCCAATGATTTGGAAGGGTCTCCCAATACTTTTTGGAATACAGTATATTTTGGCCTGCAGCACACAAAAAAACCCCTCAAAAACCATATTAATTATTTGTCAGCTAGCTCTATCTCAGTTTTAGTGCCTCCTAACTGTAAATATGTCTGGGCCAGTGTGTTTTGGTGTTCTATGACCATTATTTTTTTTTTTTTTGTTAACTAACTTTCCCTCATATACATATCACCCAGAGGTGAAGGGTAGGCGACAACACACAGTAGAAGACCAACCCCTCATAATGTACAGAGAACCATAACTCAGTAAAGCTACTTGCCTACATGTGTGAAGTTAACTGCCTACAGAACGTACTCACCTTTAATTGTTTCTTCAACAACTTCTACCACTCGATCAATCTGTTGAACCTATAAAGTGAACAAGACAAAGATGTAAGTTTTGAAATGCTCTTTTTGACAACTAAAAATATATTGTGTGCATTTGCATGATGTGTTATAGCCATATTGTAATAGTGATATTAGATTTACCTACTAAAGTATTACTTTAATCAGTACTTACCTTAATGATTAAAAAAAACACACAAATTAAAGAATGGAGTAAAAGTCAATTCACTTAGAAACTACAAATATACAGATGGTGTATGAATATCTGTACTCTTTGTAGTTGTGATCGATTGTTAAAGTGCATGTGACCCCAACATTTCATATTCCGGATATGTGTCTGTGTTACCATGTACTTTTATGTAAAAGCATCCTGATCTTTTTGCATTGCTTCCCTTGTGTGAAATACCTGGTCATCCTGCCTGTCCTCCTGCTTTCTTATTTCAAACTGACCAGGCCAGGGCATGGAAGCATATCCAACCCAATGTGGTTAGTTTTCTGGGTATGCTGGGGGCACAGCCTACCTGTTCTCCAATGGTCAGACTTGTGCTGACATGCCCCTGCATAGCTAATCACTGTGAAGAACAGTGTACTACAGTTTCTCTGCCTCCTGCTGGCACACTCCCCTGCCATCTCCACCCCCAAGCTCCTTATGCAGCTGAGAACAGAAGCTATGTAAGCGCTTACAAAAAAAGAAAAACATATATTTATGATATATAATATATACATACACACGTTTTGCCTTGCCTTCCTATTTTAAACTGAACAGGTTGTTTTACAAGGTGAGGGTTCATATACAGGGGTTGGACAAAAAAATTGAAACACTACATGATTTGCAGGTGTGAAAGTGACCACATGTTTTGAGCTGAAAGCAGAAGTGATGCAACACTCTTTTGCTTCCACTGTATGATGAGACACCTAGCTAACAGTGGGAAGCCTCACTTTCCTCATTTATTGTGTGTGCTGCTAGTAATACGGAGTCATGAGCTTCAAAGAGGGCAAATCATTGGTGCCCGCTTAGCTGGTGCCTCTGTGACTGAAGTTGCTAATTTATTTGCTGGGTCATGAGATACAGTATCAAAGGTTATGGCAGCATATACAGTTTCCTATGGACACAGCTGATCACGTAATGAGGTAAAAGGCCAATCACAGCGGCCTTTTACCATGTGATCAGCTGTGTCCAATAACACAGCTGATCACAGTGTAAATACAGTTGCCAGTTATCGGCAGCAATTTCCTCATGCTGTGACAGCGTGAAGAAAGTACTGCCAATAACCGGCAGCTGTCACAGAGCAGATCGGCACGGATGATCAGTTCCTTGATGATCAGTGCCCTGCAGTGCCTCCCATCAGTGCAGCCCAGCCGCTGCGCCCATCAGTGCCGCTAGTCAGTGCTGTGAGTCAGTGCCGCCTATCAGTGACCAACATTGCTGCATATCAGTGCAGCATCATCAGTGTCACCTCATTAATGCCCATCAGTGCCACCTCATAAGTGCCGCTTATCAGTGCTGCCTATCCATGCCACCTCATCAGAGCAGCCTTATCAACACATATGAGTGGAGAAAAATTACCTATTTGCAAAATTTTATAAAAGAAATAAAGAAAAACTTTCTTTTTTTCACATTTTTTGCTCTTTTTTGTTCATAGTGCAAAAAATAAAACACCCAGTGGCAATTAAATACCACCAAAAGAAAGCTCTATTTGTGTGAATAAAAATTGATAAAAACGTCATATGGGTACAGTGTTGTATGACCGCGCAATTGTCATTCAAAGTGCGACAGCGCTGAAAGCTGAAAATTGGCCTAGTCACGAAGGGGGTAGAAAATGCCCGGTAGGCAAGTGGTTAAAAGTTAATACATTTCACACAATTCCTGGTTTACTGGTAGTTTTAACATACTGACCAATACTAATCAGGATACACATATATAATATAAAGTATGTAGTAGAAACATTTTTCCTCATACTTGCTGTGGGATGACAGTAACTGGCAAAAGATCCAGGGTGCCACTAATCAAAATACCTTGCCTGCCCACATCACTAGGCATAACCCTGAAAGAGACTTCAGGGTCTAGGCCCTGGACCTGTAATACCAAACACCAAGATGAGTGTCCACACAGAATCCATAGCAACATTACATGCTTTCCCCACGGTGTGAAGTCTGATTACAGCTCCCAAGGTTTTGGCAAACTTGCATGGATCCAGATGAACTGCTTCTATCATTCTATTAGAACACAGTGAAGTGTTTTGAAGAATCCAAATAAAAATAAACTAGTTAAGCTATGAGTGATTTCACTGTAAGTGAGAAGAGGTTTACCACCTTAGGACACTACAAAAAAACTGAATTCACAGACTGGGGTAGGGTTATAGGAGTATGGCAAGAGAGTGTGTCCTCCCCTTGCCATTGTGCAACCACCTAAAAGGTACTAGCCTATAACCCTGGACCTATGAGCATCAAGCCAGTGTCATACTGTACAAATAAGATAGGCATTTCAAATTATTGTGAATTAAAGAGTATCTAAATCCATTTTTTTATCTAGATAGACTGTGGCAGTGGTGAAACCTATATTTTTTTTTATTTTGTGGGGTTTCCTTGCTGGAAAGATTTATCTTCTTTATTTGTCATGATGATCATCATAGACAATGTAAAATTTCAAGTACTGCTAGTGCTATCATCCAATCACGAGGGAAAATCTTCCAATGTAGACAACTATACGGGTGCCAAATGTCTAGGCAGCTATTCTGCCCACATTTTGGGAATATACTGCATCTCTGGGACGGAAAGCAAAAAACAAAATAAATGTGCTACTACTAACAGGACTGTCAGTCGACAAGTGGTTGACAACACTGGGGTTGATTTACTAAAGGCAAATAGGCTGTGCACTGCAAGAGCACTGGAAGTGTAGTTGCTCTAGATCTGAGGGTAACATGCAAGGAAAATTTTAAAAAAAAGTATTTTTGCTTGTGCATTATTAGATGAAAGAAATCAGCGGAGCTTCGCCTTATTTCAGAGCTTCCCCTCGGATCTCAAGAGATGGCACTTCCAGTGCACCTGAAGTGCTCTTGCAGTGCACAGTATATTTACCTTTAGTAAATCAACCCCACTGTCATTTTACCCATTTACCCCAGCCCCCAACCCAGTTATACTCTGTTTCAAAGAACACCCTGCACCGGAAAAATACCAGGAGATCTTACAGGAAGCAATGAAGAGCACCCTCCTCTTTGTGTAACAGTGCTTGGGCCTAAAGAATGGCTACTAGGTCTAAGCATTGCAACATGGGAGGAAGTCAAGCTCTCCACAATATTGAGAGCACAGGATATTTTTCAGAAGCTGCAACAGAAGAAGCAGCAGCACTGGGTGGGAGCTGGACAGGCGAGTAGAAGGTGGTTGGGTGGTGGGCTTTAAAGATATCCTCCCACTATGCCCTGAAAGTTCAAGGTGACAGGGCACCTTTAAATCTCCCAGCAACATGTAAATAAAACTCTGTGTAGCCCTAGCCTCAATCAGAATCTGATGATCAATAAAACTTTCAGGGCAAACCACACAGAAAATGTACTTGAGCTAAAATTATTGAAGACAAACAAATAGCTTTACAGCTATAGTCTCGGCATATATAATTAAAAACTAACAAAAATCAGGTTCATAATACATTTTCTTTACTAAGTCAATTACTATCACAAAATACTAAAAAAAAAAATCCTTCAATTTGCTGAATAATTGAATTTGTCCAGTAACTAGCAGATTTAAATGAGTGTGCTACTAAAATGTGCTACTGTATACTAACCAGCTGCTCAACCTTTAGGCACAGAGGAAAAATTAAAAAAAAAAAAAAATTTCAAGATTTGTCACAACTGTGTTTCTTTAGAGCCTGTTTTCCTAAAGTCTTTTGTCATAACCTCAAGCAAAACTATGATTTCCAATGTTGTATTCTCTGTTTAAATACATTTTTCCATTGAAAGGACTAAACTATTTGAAGTGGAAGCCCCCTCTGGTAGGTTCTGCTGCACAAGGCCTGGCAAGCTTTTTAAGCAAGTGACAATTAGCTTGGCTGCACTCCTTGAGATAAGTGGATGCCCTGCATGATCCCACTATTCCTTAAAGCATTAAAGCAAGTCATGGCACCAAAGAGCAGCAGTCACAAATAGCTTGCAAGTTGAAAGCTTTCCCCTCAAATAATCAGAACTACATTTGTTCCATTTGGTTTAGAGGGTTGTTTCACTTGTTGAAAACCTCACTTGCATCAATTTTAATTAAACAGCTTACTTCTCCTGAAATTGTATGCGTGTCTGTGTTCATTTTCACTTCTCTGCTCTATAATTTTGAGGTTTAAGTCACCAGCAGAGAACAGAAAATGTATTATTGTATATGAGTGCCATGGAAACAGATGGCTTAAGAAAATGATTCACTGCTGCATTAAAGCAGCCAAAAATTCTTTTGATTGTGCAAGGGTCACCGTTGAAGGAGTATTTTTTAACCACTAGACAGTTCAGCTTAACCTAAAATTTTAACAGCTCTGCATTGTAGAAATAAAGATTGTAAAAAGATACAGGATAAAAAAAAAAAAAAAGTATTTTTTTTTCCACAAGCCTTTCACAATGGAATACAAATGCCCAATTCTAAAGACCGAAGACTCAAACAGAATCACAGAAAGTTTTCTTTCTGAGCTCCAAAGATGGTTTCTATACAGAAAAATATTGGGAACAAGATAAAATGATCATGAAAATATTTCAGCTGTCCAGCAAAACAAAATTTATTAGCAATTGCGTTTTTGTTAATAAAGCATATATGACAAATGTTATTATGTGAAATATCTATACAGTGGGTATAGAAAAGAATCATCTCCCTTTAAAACAATCACATTTTGTTGCTTTTCAGCCTGAAATCAAGACAGACACAGTTTTTTTTTTATCCAGCTGTATTTGTTCAGTGCAACTTATAACATCAGAGTGAAAGATAAAAAAAAAAAAAAAAAAAAAAAAAGAAAAATTTCACAAACAGAATCACTGAGGAAAATGATCAAACCCTTGTGTCAGTATTTTGCTGAACCACCTTTTGCTTTGATTACAGCCTTTAGTCTGTTGGGATAAGTCTCTACTAACTTTGTACATCTAGACTTTGTAATATTTACCCACTCTTCTTTGCAGAACTGCTCAAGTTCAGGTAAATTTGATGGTGACCTTTTGTGGACTGCAGTCTTCAAGTCATTCCACAGATTTTCAATTAAAGTCAGGGCTCTGACTAGGCCATGCAAGGACATGGACATTTTTTTCTTCAACCACTATGTGGTCATTTGTGCTGTGTGCTTTGGGTCATTGTTATGTTGGAAGGTAAACCTGCTTCCCATTGACAACTTTCTGGCAGAGGGCAGTAGATTTTCCTGAAGAATTTGAAGAAGTACTTTGCCCTATCCATTTTTCCTTCTATCCTGATAAGTGCTCCAGTCCCTGCTGCAGAGAGACACCAATAACAGGATATTACCACCTGCACGCTTTACTGTAGGAATGATGTTATTTGGATGGGGAGCTGTATTGGATTTCCGCCAGACATATCATTCAGTGTTGAGGCCAAATAATTCAATTTTAGTCTCATCGGACCATAACACCTTTTTCCATGTGGTCTCAGAACCTTTTGATGGTGCATTCTGGCAAAGCTCAGTCGTGACTGCATGTCGGCCTTTCTTGAGGATTGGCTTTTTTCTCTCAAACCACCCATATAAGCCACATTTGTGAAGAATTTGTGATAGTGTTGTCACATGCACACAATGACCTCTCTTTGTCAAATTCCTGCAACGGTTTCAGAGCTGCTGTAGGCCTCTTGGTAGCTGCTCTGACAGGTGTTCCTTCTTGCTCTTTCATCCAGTTTTGACGTTCTGATCCAGGGAGGGTCTGTGTTGTACCAAATATCTTCTACTTCTTAACAACAGACTTCACGGTACTTCTAGGCATTGATAAAGAATTTTAAATTTATTTGTATCCATCTCCTGACTTGTGTATGTCTACAACTTTATCCCAGAGATCTTTTGGCAGTGCCTCGCCACCCATAGTTGATTGTTTGCTTCAGTTGCTCTAGCAGGGACAGAGATGCTCCAGGAAAGCTCTTTTTATGCTGGACTAATCAAAATGAGCACAGTGGATACCAGCTGAAAGTCAAATGGCTTTGTGTGCCATTGAGAAGGTGATTAGCTACACCTGAGTTTACAAAGCATTTTTTTTTTGGGGGGGGGGGGGGGATCCTTTATCCAACTCAGTGATTCTGTTTTTGAATTTTTTAAATAAAATTTCTGACATGTTGGTGTTATATCTTTCACTTGGATGTTATAAGTTGGATTTAGTAAATACAGCTGGATAAAAAAAACTGTCTTCATTCCAGGTAGAAAAGCAACAAAATGTGATTATTTTAAAGGGGATGATCCTGTTCTACACACACTTACCTAATGTAAATAATTTCAACTAGGACAGTCAACACCAGCATGAGGCACACTTCTCATTAAAGTGTTACTAAACCCACAACAGTAAAATCAGTCTGTATATGTAATAAATCATGCTGGTTATACTCACTGTGGAACCTAAGGGGTTAATCATCTGCATTGTGTAAAAATGCTGCTTGATCCTTACTTCTTTGATCCTCCCCTTCTTCCAGTGCCCCCCTCTTGTCTCTTGATAAGACATTGTGTGCAGTCACTCTGCACATGCTCAGTTTGGTGTGTATTGCTAAAGAGGGTTGGTTTTTTTTTTGGGGGGGGGGGGGGAGGGGGGAGTGCATGTGATCAGCACAGGGCCATTCAGCACTGTCCTGCAACCTCCTAGAGCAGAATGAAAACTCCTCAACCAAGCTTTAACCAGTACTCTGCTGGATACTGATAGAAGTCACAAGACTGCTCTAACTGCTGAAGAGAAAAGGTATTAGCAATTTATATTTACTAAAATAATTGCACTTCCATGTTCTGTGTACTGTGGGAGACAGATATAGTGAATGCAGGGTCCTGGGTTTAGGAACAATTTAAAAGTATGGTCCCTTGTGCCTTCTGTGTGTATGTATAATATATTTAGAATGTCCTGGGCAGCAAGCAGTGATACCAGGATCGTGGCTGATCCTGGATAACTTTTTTTTTTTTTTAAAGCTAATTATTTGCTTTTCTGTAAAAATAATCTGGGGGGGGGGGGCTGTAAGCACAGAGACCTCACCTTTCTGTTCTTCCTGGGCTATCTTGTACCACCTAGGACCCCAGGATCATGGTAAGTGGTTGAATTGGCTGCCCACAGAAAAGACCAAGGAGCATTTGTTCCCCAAATATTTTCTGTGATGAATTAAGTCAAAAGCGACAATTTTGTCACTTCTGGTTTCAGTGCTGTCATTCCCTGGCGAAGCAGCTGATCAAACAGATTTGTTTTTGATCAGCTGCCTTGGAAGGTAAGGGAGACATCAGGGGTCAATGCTCAGGCACAAGCACAAATGAGCAGGAAGGTAAAGCCTGCATATGTAAACAGCGATAACACCACAAGTACAAGGTATCATCATGAATGGTGGGAGCAATAATTCCCTTAGCTCATGTTTAACCCTAAACCGATAACCTGTAAAGCAGGGGGTTGGCAAGCCATCAAACGCAATATACTTGTCAATTGTGGGCGACCGACGGGTAGATAGCAAACAGTACCCTACTTTGCCATTTTTTCCCCCCATAATACGCTGCTCCCATCTTCACTGCAGAGCGGAGAGCAGGAGGCAGCATAGTACTGGATGGAGGGCGGGAGCGGGAGCTGCTTAACTGAAACCTTTTGCGTTAACCAGCAGGCGATTGGTTGCTAGAATACTGGGCGGATCTAGCAACCAATCACTAGCTTGTTAATAGGAAAACTTGACTTCGGCTCCTTCCCGCCATCCAGTGCTGTGCTGCCTCCCGCTATCCTGTACACCTGTATAAGGTACAAAAATAGTAGGCAAGGTCATGACCAAAGAGGCAAAAGGTCAGACCAAACAGATGACATGGATAAGGCAAGGATCATAAAAGGGTATTCATGGGTACAAGACCCTAGGAACAGATACTCGGAGAGGTCTTTGCTTTGGCAACTCCCAAGTGCACTGAGCACATTTAAATGTCTTTCCAAGACATGACTTGAGAGAAGTGTCCAGCAGCACATCTCAGCAAGGAGAGTATAAGAAAGTCTATATATGTAGACTGAAATAAAACTACAACAGTTTTCCGGGGCTTTAGAAAGGGGTTGTGCAGATGAACAGGAATCATGTATGGGACCTAGGTGAAAAACAGCAGACTGATCCTGCAGAGACTCAGCTGCAACATGAACAGCTGCAGAGAGTGACACAGTTTGGTTCTGGAGACAGCAAACTGTGACACTGTACTTTACACCTGCCATCTCATGTTGTCAGATACATCAGGCATGCATACAGTTGTGTACAAGCCTTGATCAACACAAGATTATACACAAGTGAGAATTTGTGAAAGATGAAAGTTTAAAGAAGTTTGCCAAAATGAATTAAGGTCATTACTTTTGATACTCGCAATGCACAGCTGAGGAAATCAAATTTTGTTTTCTTATCCTAGCCACATCAGCTGCACTTTCCCCAACTGACCTTGGTTACAGATTTACAATACTGCTTCAGAGACAAATTATCTGGGCAGAGCACTGAAAATGAAAAATGTTTTTTAATGTTTCTTTAATCTATACAACTGCAAAAAGCATACTATTACAAAACAAAATCATATTTAGAATAGAAGCTTTATCTGCAACAAATGTTCAAAGCCAAAAGAAACAAATTTGGTTTAACCAACTAGATTAACACAAATCTCTTATCACGGGCTGAAGAAATTATTTGTTCACAAAGAATTAGTCTATAGAAAATTAGGGTATCCATAGGCCTCTACAAGCAGTTGGGTATAAATACATGACCTAACCTCTCTCTGGCACCTCCATAGTCGATCTGGTCATGAACACCATCATTCAACTCAGACAAACCTATATGTTTTTTTCAATATAAACCAGCGCAAAACACAAACTACCTCACAACAATAAGTGAGCAATAATGAATAATAACCATTACATTTTGGTAGAATCTTCAATGCTTATAGTGATCCTTCCACCATCCACCAGTGCAAAAACCAACATGAACCGCACTCACCAGATAATAGTGAGTATAATGCCTTTCAGGATTATTTAGGGCTACTGGACCCCCTTTAAGACCTCCACTATTTTCCACCTCTGAGATATGGATATTCCTCCAATTGTTCCCCTCGCTAACTCCACCAAGTTCCAGGAAGGAAAAAAGACTAATAGTGTGATAGTGTTATACCTCTTACTTAAAATTTACTTTAAGCCAGACCACTCACATTTTAAAAGATAATAACCAGCACTTATTGTAGATAAAAAACGAAATTCCACAGATCTTATAGCAGGACCTCACAGCCTTGTTCACAACAGGATGACAGACTCCAAAGAAAAAACTTCCTCCACGAAGCAAAATGGCCACTTGGAACGCACCGCTCGGCGTGCGTTCCACTCACCGGAAATGACGTAGGACGTGGGGACGACCAAAGTTTTTTCTTTCAGTTTGGTTTGTATTGCTAGAGTGTTTTTTTTTTCTTGGGAGAGTGCATGTGATCAGCACAGGGACAATCAGCACTGTCCAGACAGAGGTCAAGGGGGTCCTGCAACCTCCTAGAGCAGAATGGAAACTACTCATCCAAGCTTTAACATGTTCTCAGCTGGACACTGATAGAAGTCACAAGACTGCTCTAACTGCTGATGAGAAAAGGTATTTAGCAGTTTATATTTACTAAAATAATTACATTTCCAAGTAGTGTGTACTATGGGAGGCCAGATAGAGTGAATGCAGGGTCCTGGGTTTAGTAACACTATTTTTATTTTATTTACTTCAGGTACCTATATAGCGCCGTCAATTTACACAGAGCTTTACATACACACACACACACACACACACACAGTACATTCACACCAGTCCCTAACCCTCAAGAGGTGTACAATCTAAGGTCCTTAACTTACATTCATACATACACCTACTAGGGTCAATTTAGACAGGATTCTTTGGAGTGTGGGAGGAAACTGGAGTACCTGGAGGAAACCCACACAGGCACAGGGAGAAAATGCCAACTCCAGGCAGGTGGTGCCGTGGTTGGGATTCAAACCAACGATCCTAGTACTGCCAGGCGGAAGTGCTAACCATTTAGCCACAATGCTGCCCGACTTTCTAAGCCAGACTTTCTAAATTTGTTAATTTAATCCAAATACATTCAACCAAGGGAGTTGGGGGCTCCAAATAGAGAATGTGGAATCTTTTTTTTATAGGTAGGCTTAAAGAAGCCTACTCTATGTAAACTGCAAGGATTTTAACAACCTTTGCATAGAAGAATCCTACTTGTTTCTGTTCACCTATGATGACTAACCTGTGTAAAAAAAGATTTATATACTTGACCATTTTTCAGCCCACACCGGTCAGGGAGTGGGTTGAAAATGGAGTCTCAGCCAGTGGAGGGAGTAGGGGAGAGGTGGGAGAACTAACAGTGGCTGGGACTTGAGCACCTATGTGTGATGTCACCGCTTTAGTGATTTTCCTCTCTCCCCTGCAGTCACTGCTGGCTGACACAGGGGATAACATGACCTTGCAAAGAACTAAAGCACTCCAAACACTAAAATATTTAGAGAAGATATGGATATTAGTAAATGGAAAAAATATGCACCAGGGCATCTGTGGGAAGATATGCTACAGAAAACTGCCCTTTTGTAAGCAAAATCTTCAGAAACAAAAACCCCTTAATACATTTGTGTTATCATCAAAAATGTTTGGCACTATAGCTAAAGAGCCCAAATCATTTTTCTAGTCTAAAAGTGAATTACCAACAGCACTGCTATCGAGCAAATGTATGGAGAACTGATACGAAAGTGCTGTTCCTGCATGTGCCAAATACTGTATATACTATGTGAAGGACATTCGCACTTACTTAAGCAATTTGAATTTTATACTGTGGCTCCTCCTGAAGTTCTGTGAGTGCCTCTCTTTTCTTCAAAGACTATTACATGATGAAAATGGCAGAGAAAATAAATACCAAAGACATTAATGCATTAAGCATTTCTAAGTGTAGGCACCTAGTGTTGACCTCCAGTTCGTGTTAGTCTTCCAAATTATTCCCTTGATTTATGGGCTCAGGTAGCACATGATGTCTCACAGCACGTTATCCTCTGAAAAAGCCATGCAATGCTGCAAAACACAGGGACTGGGGGATGGGAATTTTTCTTAGGAAGAGGTCAAAGGAATAATAGTGGAAAAGGAAAAGAAGAGAGAAGATATGAATGTCTAAAAGTGGTAGTACCAGAGAGGAAATTAAGTTTTAAGCTACTAGCAGGAGTAAAATATAAGTACATAAAAAAAACAGAAAAATGGAAATAGAAAGGATAAGAGAAAAAGGAGTGAGATAGTATAATAAGCAAGATCACGCTTGTACCTCTTCCCAAAAGATATGGGGTGTGACAAACCAAGATCATGCTTGTACCTCTTCCCAGAAGGTATGGGGTGTGACAAACCAAGATCAAACCAAGATCATGCTTGTACCTCTTCCCAGAAGGTATGGGGTGTGACAAAACAGAAGCACACACAATATTTTAGATAAAAAATGTGAATTAAGGCCAACTTTTTAAAGACCCAGACTAAACCATGAGCACCTGGATAGAAATGGACGAATGTCTGTTAACATTCGCTTACATCTAAGTTCTTCACATGGGGCAAAAAAATTGAAAAGGTTTCCTTGCGTTTATTTTTTTGTTCCGGCAGACAAAAACAGATGTAAACAAATGTAGTCTATTTAGATCGGTTTTTGGGCAAGAAACATATTTTTTGTTTATACTTTTGTCCACCATGACTATTTTCTACAACAATTAACAAATGTGCAGTGATAAAGAAAAATGGGCGCAATTCGATGAGAAGAGTGGCCTTCAGGCAGCGTTATGTCTCTTGCTATGTATGGGTGGCTTAAACTGAGTGACTCCAGTGAGGTGATCGGAGTGTTGCCTTTTTGCGTTTCATTACATTGTGTATGGAGCTTGGATAGACTCCTTGGGTCAGCACCTGGTATCTGCAGTGAGGGAAACTAAAAAGACTTTTGAGTGGTGGTTTTGATTAAGATCTCCCAACTAAGGCCACATACACAATGGAATTGTAGCCTGGAAGGCACAGCTACAGCATGTAGCCTCACTGCCTGCAGCATGTCAGTCTATGACAGACTAAAAGCTGTCCTGAGTGGTACTAATATTTTAGGCTGAATACCTGAAAACACAAGTCTATATTCTGGTCATTTGTCACTGGAAGCATACAGCCCTAAACATTATTACTACTCAGTACAGCTGCTCTCAAACTTTTAGGCTAGGTTCGCACCTATGCAAGTTGCGTTTGAGCGGTTTCTGCATTGCGCTTTTGCACATGTTTTGGGGTTTATCTTTCATGTTTTTTCTTGTTGCTAGTCAGATTTAAAACACAAACACAGCAAAAAAACAATACAAGCTTTTCTGCAGCATTTCCATTGAAGTCTATAGAACCAAAAACACAACTTTTTGCGTTCAAAAATGTCCCTGCCACTTTCCAAAAAACTCACCAGGTGAACAAGTCCCATAGGAAATCATGTTAAATGGATTGTACTGCATTTCTGAAAATGCAAAACACTGCAGAAAATGCTTAGGTTTGAACCTAGGGTTACAGGCTGCTGACAGTGGGATTAGATGGTGCACCTGTGTCTTCTGCCAGCATGAATAATGATGGAATTTCAGGCAAAGGAGCTCTACGCTGAGTGTGCCTGAGATAGAAAAGAGGCATGAGAAAAGCTGATGTATAGCAATATAAACTGAAGATGGATGTATAAACTGATGTAAAAAGATTCAGTTTTTGTAATGACTAGTTTTTTGCGGTAAAACTGATGAGGCTTGTGAAAAAGGACTCTTAAAAATTGTAAATAAACATTTGAATGACATTATGAAGGGTCAGACTAAAAAATAATAGTAAGGTATGTCACTATTTATTATGCTGTATGAAAGCAAATCAAAATTAAATCATGCCCCCTTCAAATGCCTCTCTAACTTATCAAACACCAGAATGTCAGTGGGAAGTAGAAGCTCTGGCATTTGACTATCCCTTTAAAGACAGGGCAGGCAAAAGTTCTTGTAAAGGGTGCTTAGGCTTGAGTGGAAGTCAAGGCTGGCCAAAGGAACCTCTCCTGAACCCTTAAATTGAAAAACAGGTCATAGGGAATAATGGGTCTCATTGTACAAAGTTCAGTACACCTTTTACAGGACTGTTAGAATGTTGCTGGCTTTAAACACTGTCTAATCCTCAATAGGCAGTAAAAAAAGGCCAAATTCCTCTGAGGTCTGTAGTCCTTTTTTACAATTTGATGGAGAGGGCAGAAGCATACAGAGCTTTGGGCAAAGCTTTCCATAATGAACCATCTACCTTTAGATCAAGCGATGAGAATAGCCATGGAAAGCCTTTGACTTCATGCTGGTGTTAATAAAACCAATCCAGAATTTGTTTGGCCATGTGGAGAGGGCCAGTTTGAGATAATCAAGAAAGATTTACACTTGTGACATTTGGCAGTTATTCTGTCAACTGTTCATCAATCCTTGAAAGTGAGCTTCATTTAATGATCATTGATTCTCTTTATGAATGTAGTTCATTTGGCATATGCTGGGTAGTCTCTTCCAGTGAACACCAATTTGTTTTAACCAGTCCAACAAATTAGGTCACTTTCCTCTTGGCCCTTTTAGAATTCAGCTAGTTCTTTTGTGCTGCTTGCAATACACACTGGTAGTCAGCATAAACAAAATGGCTTAATATCAGAAATGATTTCCACCCAAGAGGCATATGTTATTGTAATTCAATTTAAGAGATTATTTTCTCTCTCTCGGAGAAAGTCCATTTTATATCTTCTTCTTAAGCTAATGGTCATTAAATTCTCAAAGCGATCACCATGTATTAGGAACCCTTTAGGTTTTTGCTTGCCTTCTTACTTCCATAATAATCAGATGAAGAGGAAAATAATTCTAACCTCAGAACACTATAACCCTATATTTGGAACAATTTTCTTCTCCAATCTGCACCATCAGTGTTCCCTAGACCTGCTACCTTTTTAAAATCTAAAACCCCAACCTGTTCCACCCATGCTCTGTGTTCAGGAGGATGACTACTATGCAGGAGATGAAGGTTAACCATGGTCATGAGCAGTCCTGGACACCCAAGTGGCCTCCTGGTATCTACAAGATGTCAGACTCCAAAATGTAAACAAGATAGCTGGTAAAGTAAAAGCCCCACACTGTAGCTTTCAGCACAGAATAACAAAGGAGGCTTGGGAAATAAGGTAGTTCTTATTTATTTCATGTCCTTTCTTCATTTTCTACCATTTTGGCTCAATATGAAAATGCAGGCCATTAAATAACTTTGCAACTGTACAAAACTTATAAGAACGTAAACCCCAAAGATGAACTTTGTTAAAAAGGTTGTAAACTATTTTTTTTCTTTACTAACATAATAACCACGTTATACTCACCTGCTCTGTGGAATGGTCTTGCAAAGAGCAGCCTCAAACCTCCCGCCTGCACTCTTGGCTCTGCCTCTTCTGCATGTGCCACCATACAAAGCCACTTCCTATGGTGGCACACATGCGGGCACACACCTGAGTCCTGCTGTGTGCATGTGCATACACAGACAGCTTGGTTTGGCCCCACCCCCCCACAGGATTTGACTGTCTCTGTGTCCTGTAAGGAGAGGAACACAGACCAGTGCTGTTGCAGACAGGAACAGTGTTAGATTGAGATAGGTAAGTATATAGGGAGGTGGGGAGGTGATGCAAATACTGAGGCATTTTTTTTAACTTAATGCAGGGAATAGATTAGGGTAAAAAATGTGTGGCCTTTAGAACAATTTTTAACTACTTGCACTCCTGAGGATTAACCCCCCTTAATGACTAGGCCTCTTTTTGCTATTCGGCGCTGCACTAATTCAACTGATAATTGTGCGGTCATGCAATGCTGCATCCAAATTAAATTTACGTCCTTTTTTCACACAAATAGAGATTTCTTTCGGTGGTATTTGATCACCTGTGCGCTTATTTTTCACGCTTTAAACAAAAAAGACCAAAAATGTTGAAGAAAAACTATATTTTTTACTTTCAGCTATAAAAAATATATAGTAAATTCAAAGTTAGTTATAAATTTAGGCCAAAATGTATTCTACTCCATGTTTTTGGTAAAAAAAAAATCCCAATAAATGTATATTGATTGCTTTGTGTGAAAGTTATAGTGTCTACAAACTATGGTATAGATACTTCAAGTTACGCCATTTTTTTGCTATACAGCGTTGCGCTAGTTTAACAGACAATTGTGCGGTCATGCAATACGGTACATAAACTAAATTTATGTCCTTTTTTTCATACAAATAGAGCTTTCTTTTGGTGGTATTTCCTCATTTTGGTCATAGAAAATATCCAAAAACTAAAATTTTGCCATAAATTTAGGCCAAAATGTATTCTGCTACATGTTTTTGGTTAAAAAAAAAATCCCAGTAAGTGTATATTTATTGCTTTGTGTGAAAGTTATAGCGTCTACAAACTATGGTACAGATAATGGAATTTACACAGCTTTTACTTTGACTGCCCATCACATTTCTTGAGGTGCTACAATACCAGGATAGTACAAACACCCTCAAATGACCTCTTTTTGGAAAGTAGACACCCTAAGCTATCTGCTGAGAGGCATATTGAGGCCATGTAAGATTTATTTTTTTTGTCCACAAGTTTGTGGAAAATGACAAACTTTTTTTTTTTTTTTTAAGCAAAGTTGTCATTTAAAAGATTTATTTCTCGCACAAGCCATGGGTATATGTGGAATTACACACCAAAATACATTCTGCTACTTCTACAGAGTATGGGGATAACACATGTGTAAGACTTTTTGGGAGCCTAGCCACATACAGGAGACTGAAATCCAATGACCACTTTGAAAGCCTGAAGGTGCGTAACTTCCTCATTTCACTTCCTCAATATCTATCACAGTTTTGAAGGCCCTGACATGCCAGGATAGCACCAAACCCCCTGAAATGAACCCTTTCTGGAAAGTAGACACCCCAAGGAATTAAAAAAGATCACCATCCGCTAGGATAAAATACACGTGTAACAAATCCATCCACCATTGTTATGATCCGTGTAATGGTCTTCTCAAAGGTGAATTCATTTGGATTTCTGATTAAAAAAAACAAAACAGTATCCCCTACTGCTCTTAAAATCTTTTCTGTGAGTTGGATGGAAAATGAACCACAATTTGTTCAACGTACCTTGAAAATACAAAGCCTGGTTAGATTTTTTCTCCTAGATTTACATACAAGTTCCTGTGCCCTAGAGCTCAACTTTCTAGAGTTAATATCACCGTACTGCATCCCACAAGCTTTTTATAGAATAATATATCCTGTGTCTACATTTAAAGCTTTAGTTTTGCTTGTCTACTTATCTTTCAGTCAAGAATCATATGCTTATATTTAAATTTTCATCTCTACAGTAACACATTACTACAACAGCTATGATATTAAAGCATTAGCGAATATGTAAACAATGAGCTTAATACAGGAAACTATGTACTAGCAGATTAAAAACTGTTCTTACCTGAAGCCAATGTTTGGGCCAAAAAAGTATTTTATATTTTTCAACACAGTATTGTGCACATTTCACGGTAACTGCTAAAATTAGATTTTTGTACAAACTGTAAATTCCCTATTCAGGGTCACAGCAATTAATATTCATGAACCAAGGAGGTCAGCCCCTAGGGCAGTGATGGTGAACCTTTTAGAGACCGAGTGCCCAAACTGCAACCCAAAACCCATTTATTTATCGCAAAGTGCCAACTCTGCAATTAAACCTGAATACTGAGGTTTTAGTTTAGAAAAAAATAACTCATATATTAACATCTTTTGTCTTAAAAGAAAAATACAACAGAGCTTTCAATGATACAAACAGCTTTTTAACAGTTCCACGAACCACCAGCACAAGGGGGCAATGTTCCACTGACCACCAGCACAGAGGGGGCAATGTTCCACTGACCACCAGCACAGAGGGGCAATGTTCCACTGACCACCAGCACAGAGGGGCAATGTTCCACTGACCACCAGCACAAAAAGAAAAAAAGGCATTTGAGTGCATTTCCTACCTTGTGGGGCTTCTGCTAAAATAACAGTCCAAAGATCCCAGTCCAAGTCAATATATATATATTTTCTTGGCAGCGCACTGACCACACAAGTCGTGGCTAATGAGTCGTGGCTCATGACGTCATCGACTGGCACCACTACTCCTTTCTGAGCATGCGCATTGGCCCCCATGTGTGCCGTTATCAGATGCTCGGCTGCTAGGGTGATGCTGGGGTGACTTGGCTAGTGTGCCAACAGAGAGGGCTCTGCGTGCCCCTTGGTTCGCCACCACTACCCTAAGGAGCACAACCCCTTTACCTAGACTGCTCAGTTGTAGCAAACAGTACTGCAAAAACAATAGCAATACATACCACAAGAGAGTAGGAAGCTGTGTCCCTCAATAGGCTCTATGAAAAGGATTTTACACCAAGCACAAAACCCCATTTATGCTATCGCCCATTGAGGGACATAGCAATTCATGTTCACTAACCATTAAAGTGGAAGTCCAGGCTAAATCTAATTTTAAATATGATCTGGAGAGGAATGTGTATTCCTGTGTATTCTTAGGGCACTCCAGTCCGGTCACACGATCGGCTCCAACCAACGGCTTTGAGGGAGAGGAGGGACAGATGTCCCATGGTAAGTCTATGGGTGGCATCACAGCTCAGGCATTGCAGATGTTGTAGCTGCTCTCTCCTTGTTTAGTGGCAGCATGCTTTACACCACTGCATCCAACGCTTTCCATTGTACTTGGTGATGTAAGGCTTGGATGCAGCTGCTCGGCCATGGAAACCCATTCCATGAAGCTTTCTAAACACTGTTGTGGTGATCTGAAGGCCACACGAAGTTTGGAGGTCTCCAGCTATTGATTCTGCAGACAGTTGGCGACTTATGCGCACTTCAGCATGCGCTAAACCCTCTCAGTCATTTTACGTGGCTGAGGTGCTGCCACTTTGTTATAATAAAGTTAACCGTGGAATATTTAGTAGCAAGGAAATTTCAAGGATGGACTTATTGCACAGGTGGCAACCTATCACGGTACCACGCTTGAATTAACTGAGATCCTGAGAGTGACCCATTCTTTCACAAATGTTTGTAGAAGCAGTCTTCATGCCTAGGAGTTTGATTTTATACACCTGTGGCCATGTAGGTGATTGGAACACTTCAATCCAATGATTTTGAGGGGTGTCTCAATACTATTGGTAATATAGTGCATCTACACCAATCTATCAGCCTAACCAGGTGACAGACTGTGCAGTACATGTCTGGAAGGACATACCCCTTATGCATTTGGTAAGGGATAATCATGATGCTCATTGCTTCAGTTTTTTGTTTATCAATTATTAGGTGGGAAGGGTCCCCATAAGTCTAAAATTCATTTAGAAGATAAGAGAAGGAAATATGTGGATTAGTGAGGGGAAAAAATAATTTGTGTAGGAGGATATTGGTTACCCTGCATGCAGGCCCCAGATGCTGGGGTTAACTCTGATCTTGCAGAGGTACTGTCTGGACAGTGCTGATTGGCCCTGTGCTGATCACATGCACTCTCCCAAAAAAAAAAAAACACACTATAGCAATACAAACCAAACTGAGCATGCACAGAGTGTCTCCACAAGATATGTCTTATCAGGAGATAAGAGGGGGACACTGGAAGAAGAGGAGGATCAGAGAAGTCAGGATCAAACAGCATTTTTACACAATGCAGAGGATTAACCCCTTAGGTTCCACAGTGAGTATAACAAGCATGCTTTACTGCATATACAGTCTGATTTTAGTGTTGTGAGTTTAGTAACACCTTAAATGTTTCAGTACTGCCTCTATGAATTGCCAGTTTACCCTGGCAAAGACCCTTTCTGCATCGTTTGCCAACAAAAGGCAAGGGGTAGGAGAGGTGCTAGCCAAATGGACCAGGCTGAGGACCTTTAATGACATTGTCCCAAGAGTCTTAATGTATAACCAAAGACAAAATATACTTTTAGCTTTGGATAAAGTGGAGAGGGATTAGTATACCTGTCAGGATTTTATTGTCCATTTGTCATGTTTCCCATCCTGTTTAAGAGTGAAAGCAAAAGCAAATCCCCAAATCTAGGTCATCACTAAAAAAGAAATAGAGGGGAAGTCTTCCAATGAGGACACTAGTTTTTGTGACCTTTGTGAAAACAAGGGATTCCCTCACATTGGGGAGATTTATTTTCACTTCCTGTTTAGGCTACAAGGCAGGAAGTGAAATCTGCCCAATGGGACAAAGAGGTTAAATGGGATTGGGTTAAATCCCTCCCTTACTAAGTCTAAAAAAAAGTTTGCCATTAGTTATTTAAGATGGGATGACACCCACTTGCTCAAGACCAATTATGTCTGAGATGCGCAGGAGGAGGTGAAGAATTTTCAGAAACCGTCTTGGGTCAATGTTTAGGAATAAAATTGGGTAATAGCTGTAATATAAAGAGGGGTCCTTACCTTCCTTAAGGACTGTAATATGGTCCTGTAAGGCGTCCTTTGAGAGGTAAGAGTGGTGGGTTGAAAAGTTAAACGCTTTTATGAAGTGAGGTGCCAAACAAAGTAAGAAAACCTTATAGTATATTATCAGACCTTCTGTGCCAGATCATTTACCTTGTTTGGCAGGTTTGATGGTGTGACGATCGCGGCATCGGACCCCAGCCCTTCTCACCAAACTCGTGACCGAAGGACTAGCCAATCTGAAACCACGCTGTCACGTGCGTAACAATGCCACGCCCAGCTGCACAAAGATTTTCCAGCTAATGGACCACAATCGGTGTATCTGCAGCCTGGGAGCGATTGTTACTGGGTCAGGTTAATTACGCAATTAACCTTTCACACTGCCACCACCTCCTTTTTGTACAGAGAAAGAGGAAACTCGGAAATATCAGCAATAACACTATGATGTTTGCATAAGCGTCTAAAACCAAAAACTCTCACAGTTGATGTCATGGTTCATAACTTATTCTCGGTGCATTTAGCAGCCCGGCCACTAGTAGAGTAATATGCAGACGCATCTGCTGAACGGTTAGATATGAACCATACCTGCTTGGATGGTTAAGGAGATATAATTTTCTGCTCTCCGGTATATGCCAGCTAGGGGATGTAATATATCAGGCGACTTGTATTAAAGTGAGCCGTCCGAATATGTGCTCCATGTTTATGTAATTATGTCCTATTTGAAGATATAAAATTATATGGAAAAGTGAGTTTTTAAAATGTGTGTTTTAAACAACTACCTGGAATGTCTTTGAAGCTCAGTGAGGGCGTGGTTTATGGTTTTACGATCCCTTCTCCAGAAAGAGTCTCCCAGACATAGGGGCACCAGCTAGTGGGGTTTATAGCCATGACGCCATCCCAATGAGTTTGCTGCCTGTGATCTCTGTCATCATCCAGACCACATGTCACTCAACATAGAGGAAGGAGGGATATCGGAGAAATCTGATTTGGGAGAGAGAGAGACAAGATGGAGGAGCAAAATGGATCACCACATCCATCTCTGTGTGCATAATTGCTACAGATGGGTGTCTGAAGTTCTTCCTGTGTGATACAAGCATCAGGGTCACATTGCAGAAGGGGTCCCAATTTGGGTAGGTTAAAGGAGAACATACGCGAGGCAATTTTGTGAACTTAAGCTCAAGAAAGGGTCAGACAAATGCGGTGTGACCACTGCCCTCTTCACCAACTTATGACAAATGGCTGGTCAACCGCACGCCACGTTGCCACTGATGAGCAACAATGACACTTTCAGCCTCACCCTGCACAAAGATTGCAGGACCACAATCTAAGTGTCGACAATATGAAAGCAATTGTCACTGGGTTTGGTTAAATAAGTCATCAACCCTTTACACTATCACCAGAAATTTGTTAATGTAAAATATCAAACGTTCACAATATTAGCAATAGCAATAATGATTTAAGAATAAACAATTGTAATATACACCGTCACCACAGGTATATCCAGAGATTTACCTTGTAGTAGCAATCTTCAAAGACAGGGATTCCTAAAGTTCTGCGTTAGTGCATTAGAGATAATTTTAACAGTTTTCAAAATATTGTTTAATAACAAAAAGGTAAAAATGGTGCAAATAATTTTTTTCAAAAAAGGGTATTACAAAGGAAACAACAATGAGGAGACAATGCAACAGCAAACAAAAAGGGTTGAAGCATGAAAAATACTCCAATTTTCTATAGGTATTAATATCTTTGAATACCTACAGGTTACTGTCTAAGTTGCATATTCTTGTCCAACATTAAATTACTTTTTGAATGAGTATGAGGGATGTCGGATTTGCATTCCACTTAGGAGAGTAATTGGGCTGGATCTGCTCCAGGTATTTCCTAGGGTAGTGGTGCTTGGGCTCAAAATGCTGCTAATTTTCTGTTAGAGATAAACAGGTCCTCATTCGGACTGCACTGTTATCTCATGAGTTATGTTATATTAGGCCCTTCCCCAACTGAGCTGTTCATGAAGGATAACGAGTTTGAGACCAGGATGGATATCCTTTGGCCTGGGTAAAACATTTTATTGCATGCCATGTAGTCCTAATGGGTTTAATTAGCATGTGGTTCCAAGCATGACAGAATTCAAATGTTTTACACTTTTACGATAGCTATTAGAGTTAGACTGAAATGTGTATTCAAGTAATAGGGATGGGACGGTCTGCATTTCCTCTCAATTGACTGATAGGGATGTTCTGGAAACAGCCAGTTTGGCTATCTACCACATCCTCCTGGTAACTGTGGCCCTCCAGACCATGAAGGGGCCTGCATTCAGCATATCTGATGAGTCATGTGTCCACTGGCAAAAAATCAAGATCATTTCCTAGTCTGCAAGCGAGGTGGGAAAGCCCCTGCAAAAGTCTGTCGGTGGCCATTCTTGACAGTGATTATGGGACAACATAGTGTTCAATAATTAAGACTAACCAGCAAACTAAAAATAAAAAAAAGTTTGGGGTGATATGAAGAGCTTTGAATAACCTTAATGAGACAGCATCAGTAGGTAGGCTTATGCAAAAATGACTGACAGTTTGTCAACAAAGATCATCTACAGTAGGCATCTCAATACAGAGGTGGCCCTGTTGAGTAGAAGCAATGAGATCCATCTTTATCCATCCCAGAAGAAATGATTTTGAGCCGGGTAGACCTGGCCAGTAATGGAAAAATGCCCCTGAGAATGATAGATATTACAGGCAGTAGAAAAACCGGAGGTGTTTTACCAGGGTGCTGTTGGTGATTGGGGCCCAGCATCCCCTTGATCCGAATATGGAATTCCCAGGGTCCCCCACAGCCTAAGTAGGTAACAAAATGTTTGCTGGATAACATAATGAAGTATAGCTATTGTGGTTCCCCTGATGGTGGGGACTATGGAATTGGCCGTTCACAGATTCAGAGAGGACAGTGTCTCCAATATTTCAGAGCACTCCAAGTAAGGGTTAGGATGGGGAGAGAAAAGTAAAGACATATCTGAGGAAGAGGTCCTTTTTGTTGGCCGCATAGGGAAGGTAGTGAACCAATTTACCAGTGAGCTTGCAGGAGATGTCCATCAATAGATGTGAAGGCAGTGTAGAGGAAATTTGGAGGTGTTGCACTGGGAATCCGTAAGGCAGGGTTTGCAGAAGAGCAGGTCTGGTTGTTTATTTTGGAGAAGGATCAACGTCTGCATTGTGGCAGTGGAGGTATAGGTCTTCCTTTGTCTCTCTAGAGTTCCAGCCAAATTTAGAACTGTGATTAGTGCTGTTACCTCAAAAGAAGTATGGCAGCTGGCTTTGGTTGTGCAGCGCAGGTCTGCAATCACCTTCTTGTTAAAACATGGACAGGGTGACCCTATCTGTCATGCCCAGCTGTCTGAGCACATTCAGCAGGGGCTTTACAAACCATCTCATGGTCAGTGTAAACCAAGACAAGCCCTGTGGGAGAGATGGATCATGGCCCTATTAATCTCCATAGGATCAGATCACCAGGAATGATGGTTTAATAACATCTCAGCAAAGAACATCCCTGGGAAGATCCTCTTTCGTGTTGCAAGGGATCAGGACTCAGTGAACATGGTTGATTTCGAACTCCATTGTGTGGTCTCTGCCAAGGGATTGTATTTAACTTGGTTGTAACAGTTGCCTGTATTGCCTATGGTATACCTCGGAGTCAGGTATTATTCTGGCAACCTCTGTTCTTGCTGTCTTAAGTCCTTAAATGGAGATAGATGATCCTCTGTTGGTAGACTGTAGAAGTACATTCAAAGGCTGTTAACTGGGCTTCATATGAAGAAGATATTAATTTCCAGGGCTATAACCCTTAAGTCTGTATGGCTTGCCTTTTCTATGAGGTCGCTGACCTCCCAATTTCATGAGCTTTCTGTCTACTGTGACCATTGTTCAAAGTCTGCTCTGGTGAGCGCTGACTAGAGCAGAATGCAGGTGTCAGTCAAAGGTAAAAGTAGAGGCTGACTGAATTTACTGGAAAGAGCAGAGCTGCATGAATCCACTGGGAGTTGGGTGCTCTCTGATTTGGGGTGAGGATTGGTGACACCGGTCTCTCCAGGGCAAAATGGTCTGCAGCCAAAATTGATGCTACTGTGATCCAAGACTCAGGTAAATTTCTTGGCCGCATGGAGGGAGGAAGGAACAATGTCATCTTGGGGCCTGTGGTCTTTGGGGCATTAGACACAGAAGTCATGGGGAAAAAAAAAATAAAAAAACAGTGGATTGTGTTGCAGAGGGTTTTTCTTTTTTGTCCTGTGCTTTGGCATCAAGAGTGGATCAGAAGATGATCAAAAACATAACCAAAAAAGTAACCAAATATAGCCTTAGGAGTGTAGAGCTCTTTCATGCAAATCCTTACTATGCCATAATCAGCCACTTTGCCCCCTATTTTAGAAATAAACTTTTAAGGGACTGTCTAGAATTTGATGCTTGGAAAATGCAGAAAAAAAACTCAGCATTACATTTCACAAAATATTTTGCCTTTTTATTTCAGCCATATCACTTATGGAGCACAGTAGCATAGTCCCCACCAGAATCTCAATACATAGACATTTACAGGAGCATTACAATTAATACAAGAAAGACAAAAAAACAAGGTAATGTAGCTTGAATTTGGATATAAAATATTTATGTGAAAACTGCTAGTGAAAAACAGATAACTATCATAAAATAAACAAGAAGAATTTATTACTTTGTATACACATATGGGATTACCGTCTGGTCATAACACTAACAAATAAAACATCATTCGATACAGTTATGGTTCTCCCATATGCTTTTGAATGTGGAAATTTTAACATGGAATGCTTGTTTTCTAAGAATTGTGGTGCTAGGTAAGGGATTAAGGGATGTTGCTGGAAAGAATCTGTTCCTGTTCTAATACAATTAAAGAGAAAAAAAAAGTTTTTGTTTTTAAAGCGGAACTACATTGCATCTAAGCACCTCAAATGCCATTTCATTCATTTTTAGTATTCAAAGCAAGCTCGACCATCCATCCATGTCTCCATACTTTATTTTGCTGAGAAAACAATTTGAAAAACACCCCCTAGCATTTCTGGAGTAAGGGCAAATGATTCATGTAGCATTTAGAGACCATCTTCCCTTAGCTCAGGCATGCAGGTAGGAGTATATAGTAAGATAACTGTTATGCCCATTACACCTAACATTATATGGCCATGTCTAAAGTCCCCCCACATAATATGGCAACTGTGGTTGAATCTATAATCAGGAATGCACGATTTATATCGCCGGGCATCCAGGACAGGTAGTTCCAGGCGCCAGGCAGGTGTTTTTTGTTTTGTTTTTTACATTTAGCCCTGCTGTGGGTAAACAGACTCTTTAGCCTGGGTTAACACATAAGTGTACTGAAATCGCATTGTCATTCCGGTTTCTGTGAAATTTCAGTACAGGTGTGATTTTTCTGGCTCTCTCTCTCCCTCTTCCCACAACTGCCTCCCGTTGACTTCAAAGCAAAATCATTTGCCTCTGACTCCAATGCAAAAACGCCTCCCGTTGACTCCAATGCAAAAACGCCTCCCGTTGACTCCAATGCAAAAACGCCTCCCGTTGACTCCAATGCAAAAACGCCTCCCGTTGACTCCAATGCAAAAACGCCTCCCGTTGACTCCAATGCAAAAACGCCTCCCGTTGACTCCAATGCAAAAACGCCTCCCGTTGACTCCAATGCAAAAACGCCTCCCGTTGACTCCAATGCAAAAACGCCTCCCGTTGACTCCAATGCAAAAACGCCTCCCGTTGACTCCAATGCAAAAACGCCTCCCGTTGACTCCAATGCAAAAACGCCTCCCGTTGACTCCAATGCAAAAACGCCTCCCGTTGACTCCAATGCAAAAACGCCTCCCGTTGACTCCAATGCAAAAACGCCTCCCGTTGACTCCAATGCAAAAACGCCTCCCGTTGACTCCAATGCAAAAACGCCTCCCGTTGACTCCAATGCAAAAACGCCTCCCGTTGACTCCAATGCAAAAACGCCTCCCGTTGACTCCAATGCAAAAACGCCTCCCGTTGACTCCAATGCAAAAACGCCTCCCGTTGACTCCAATGCAAAAACGCCTCCCGTTGACTCCAATGCAAAAACGCCTCCCGTTGACTCCAATGCAAAAACGCCTCCCGTTGACTCCAATGCAAAAACGCCTCCCGTTGACTCCAATGCAAAAACGCCTCCCGTTGACTCCAATGCAAAAACGCCTCCCGTTGACTCCAATGCAATAACGCCTCCCGTTGACTCCAATGCAATAACGCCTCCCGTTGACTCCAATGCAATAACGCCTCCCGTTGACTCCAATGCAATAACGCCTCCCGTTGACTCCAATGCAATAACGCCTCCCGTTGACTCCAATGCAATAACGCCTCCCGTTGACTCCAATGCAATAACGCCTCCCGTTGACTCCAATGCAATAACGCCTCCCGTTGACTCCAATGCAATAACGCCTCCCGTTGACTCCAATGCAATAACGCCTCCCGTTGACTCCAATGCAATAACGCCTCCCGTTGACTCCAATGCAATAACGCCTCCCGTTGACTCCAATGCAATAACGCCTCCCGTTGACTCCAATGCAATAACGCCTCCCGTTGACTCCAATGCAATAACGCCTCCCGTTGACTCCAATGCAATAACGCCTCCCGTTGACTCCAATGCAATAACGCCTCCCGTTGACTCCAATGCAATAACGCCTCCCGTTCACATCAATGCATAAACTCCTGTCAACAGCAATCCTATATGAACACTTACCTCTGCATGTTCTATCACCTGCGAGTCTGGAACACAACGCTACAAGCTTGCACAGGGCCCTTTTCGTAATGGAACTCAAAAGGCAATGCATGTGGATCGCATCTGTGTGAACCACCTCAACAGGAACACATAACATCTAGCCTGTCATGGGAATATGTACTTTGAAAAAGTCACACATGTGAGAATCAGGGTGGCTCCATTAACACCTGGGCATTTTGGGATCGCTGCAGATCCCAAAACGCTGGTTCAGGTGCCATTATTTTCAACGGCACTTACAATGTGGTGCGGTTTTGCCACAATGGTCACACAGCAAATCGCATTAAGCTTGTCGCCCAAAAAAAGCTCTGGCTCCTTTTTGGGCGACAAGTTTCACACAATATGATTTGCCACACAGTAAATCGTGCGACAATCATGGCAAAACCACACCACATTTTAGGTACCGTTGAAAATGATGACACCTGAACCTGCATTTTGCAATTGTAGTGTGTTTCGAGATTGTAGGCAGAATCGCAGCGATTCTGCCGCAGTTTCAAAAAGTGCAGGTGTGAATGGAGTCTAATGGAGCGGACACCAGTGCTTGATTTGGCTGTTCAGCAGGTGCTAGTACTGACTGAGCACCCAAGTGCTTCCATGTGCAAGGGTAACGTGAAGGAACAAAAGTCTCCCCAACCCCCCCACTGGGGCGGATGTCTAATTCACTCGCTCAGCAAATGCACCTGTCGAGCGTCAAGAGAGGCTGGCACTCCCCTTTCCTAACGAGCACCCAATCGGTTGTCATTACACTGAAAGGTTTCTCCCCTCCCTGCTAGTCTCCACAAGAAGTGCTGGAGACAGGTAGGGAGGTGAGAAGGAGATAAACAGCGCAATGTAAAAAACATTAAGGGTCGCTTCACACTATAGAAGCGCACTCCAAATGCGTTCCAGGTGCGTTTTTGCATGCACTTTTTTATGCATTTCAGTTCATTTTTTCCCCTCTTTTTTTCTTAAATTTAAATAGGGACATGTGCATTTCAGTGCGTTTTTGGTGCATTCCGGTGCATTTTTATTAGTTTTACCACGTTCCAGTACAGTTCTGTGCAAAAAAAATGCAGCATGTTCTACTTTTTTTTTCTGCAACTGAAATGCACTGGAACTGCAAGCACTGATGTGAAATATGACATTGACAACCATATAACCTACTTTCTGTGCATTTTGGATGCAGAAAAAAGCAACTGAAATGCGTGTAGTGTGAACTGGCCCTAAAAGTTTCAGACGACATAAAGCCCCTTTTGTTTTTAAAAGCCCCAGACATTCCTAAAAGCACCTCAGATTTAAATACAATTTTGGTTAAAAATATTTTTTCTTTGTTTTTATCAGCACAAGAAGATTGTAATGAGAAACAAGTAGATTGGGACCCTGCTTTAGTCCCTTGGACAAGTAATTTTTTTTAAAAGTTTCCGCCCCCCTGAATAATTCACAAATTTTTCAACCCCTATGTACATCCAACTCCTGTTGAAAATCATGCAAACCTCCCTTAAACCTAAGAAGGGTCATATAGCCCAGTCTTTCTGTGTATATACACCCTAAGTCATGTCCAAAAAACAAATATTTTAAAATGCATCTTATTAAAAAAAAAAATTGCAGTTTGATAGCAGCCAAAAATAAAAAATTATAAAAAAAAATAATGATTTTTGTAAACATTTCACAAAATGCTTTGGACATTTACTACTGCCAGGGAAAAGCAAGCCTCTGACATATGGATGTACTCAGCAACAAAAGTGGTAGGAGCCAGGTGGAACAAGTCTCCATAAAGAAAACAAAGGTTATAAACCCAATGTGCTATAACCGCTTTCCATTGTTCCAGAGCATTGCTTAACGGCTTGTAAGTTTTTTTTTTTTATTCTTTGGTTGTTGGGTTAAATTAAAAAATGTAAGCTGTCTCTCAAGTCAGCCACTTCTAAGAAAAGGCCTACAAGCTAAATAAGCCTGGCCGAGGCAAAAATTATTAAGTTTTTCTGTTTTCCTTTTTCTGAACTGTAAAACCGAAGAGAAAGCAGACTACAATAATTGTGTGAACAGTACTTTTATTCTGCAAGTATTCCGAGGATAGATTGGGAATACATGAGAGGATTTCAGTGCAGCTTCAGCAAAATGCAAATGACATAATTCTTCTAGTGATATACATCATCTTACCCCTATTATACTGAGACCCTTGAGATATTCTTGACGCGGTTGAGCCTGAGGGACACATCCAGCCAAAACAACCTTTTTATTTTCTTCATGTGCTTTTCTGGAAAAAATAAAAACATGTAGTCGTGTAAATTGAAAAGAAAAGTAAGTCAAGGCATGGAATCATGTTAGAAAGTACACACACGTGTGTCAAGAAACAAATTATTCTATCTTGCTTACCATTGCAGGTAGGAACCTACAATATGGGAACTATTTATCACCTCGTAAGGTATTCTGTCCGTAAACTGTACGAATTTTGTTTGGTTCCTGAGAAACGAAACAAAATTTGATCAATGTGTGTCCCTGCTGGCTGCCTCCCGCCTGACACCCCTCATCTGGGCAGAAAATTGTCAGCTAAAAAGCAGCTGCATCCAATCGGAAGCAGTCGTTGGTCAGGTATTTTGACATGAATAGCAATCACTATAACATTAACCACAGCAGCGCTCCACACTTAAAAGTTCATGGTCTTCTGCCAATCGGTGATGAAAAGTGCAACACATCCCAAACAGATTCCCTTAGAAGATGTCCTAAGGACGAAACGTTAGGGACGTGGCTAAGTGGCATGAAGGATGAAAAGCACTATCTCTCCAGTGCCTCAGAAAAAAGGGGGGTGAATGCCAAGAAGAGGCCAGAGACTTCAACGAGGTGATAGCCTATGGATAAATTCTTGGTGGTGCAGCCCTCCATAGACTGGGAAATCATCAAAACTGGAAAGGAAGCACGCAGGTGGCACAAGCACCATTATCCAAGGTTTATTGTACAAGAAAAAAAGACAAAAAACAAACAATATGAAGTACATGCAAAAGCCTTAATGCCACACAGATGGCCCACAATGATAGCAGGGTGTCCGAATGGTGGTACAGTTGGTCTGCTGATGCGTTTCGGGGATGTGTCCACTTTCTCAGAGCTAAACGGCATGAAGGAAGTAGCGTCAGTCCATGGATCGACAGGGTGGTGAGAAACCACATGCATTGCTGTGATGGCAAAGTTCTGACGTCTAACGAATTGTGATTGTGATGAGCGATCATTCTTTTTATGCTTGTGAGTGAATTTTTAATGGGATTGAACAAGCAATATATTTGTTAAATGGGTTTACGCTATGTGTGTTGCTTTGTTCCCTTATCTTGAGCTTACAGAGTTTTAAAGTACCGCTGTGGGGAAGGAAGATTTTTGATGGATCCACCTAAATGGATGATCGAATAAAAGTGCTGTTTGCCTATCAGTAATATGACAGGCATTTGCTTGCGGTGAGTGTTGTATCCTGAGGGGATGTGGTTCACTGAGCACAAAGGGTGATTGATCTGCTACTCTGATTAAAGGTGGAGGAGTGAAGCTGTGAGCTATTTGACCCAGAGGAAAACATCTCACTGACTGTTTGGGATTTGTTGCACTTTTCATCACCAATTGGTGGAAGACTATGAACATTTAAAAGTATGGAGCGCTGTGATTAATGTTATATTGATTGCTATTCATGACAATTTTTGTTTTTAAACAAAGTAGCTAGCTCTCCAGCCTAGTTGTACTCATCATTCTTACATAAGTGCTGGGTAAAGTGCATTGGTCGCATGCGTTTTTAGCACATTTTTGTTTTACAGGTATTTTGACAGCTGTCAAAACACAAAAAGGCACAGCGGGAGTTTTGTCCATCTGCACTGCAAAGAGATCAGGCTGAATGAAGAAAAAAATATGTTGCAGAGCTTTATAATTCTAGCACTGGTCTTCTCAGCTGAATATCTTGCCCATTACAAGAATATGGTACCTACAAAATTTTGCTAAAGGTGTCATTCACCGCAATTACCTGCTACTAAGCAGAAAATAAAATTAAGAAAAATCTTTATTCTTCCCCAGCCTAATAGCAAGGCTATATTTAATCTGCCCTCTCCTATGTGCTTAAAGGGGGAACTTCAATGAGGTACTATGGGAGGTAAATCCAATGGATAGTTAACATTTGCCTGGAGCAGAGCTGTCAAAACATGGCTTGTAGCACAGCAGTACTGCTGCCACTCACTTCTACTCCCAGCACTTGGTCTATTAAAATATAGTAGGCTTCCTAGACTGCTACGTGACTGACTACTGCAATTCAAGCACTGTGTTGAGATGGGAAATGTGCTTTAAGAGTACTGGAACACGATTTTGACATCATTATCAACTAAATCTGTTTACTGTATTTACTAAATTTGCAACCACTAGTCTAGGCTCTTAATTTATTTCTCACATTTTCAATTGTTTTCAGAAGGTAAGCAAGGGGATTATGCCTAAGCAATGATTTACTTTTTTTACCACCATTTAAGTGTGATTAAATAAAAAATATTTATAATAGTATTGTAGAGAAAAACAAAAGTGTTTCAGCACAAAAAAATGCACATTATCAGTTGCATTATTTTAGGATCTCCAAATAACTAGAAATCAGAATGTTGTTTTAAAATAAAGATCTGTTTACACCAGGGGTGCTCAACCTTTTGAAGAGCGAGGGCCACTTAAGTGATTTGGTAACCGGTTGCGCGCCACAATGAAATGGTTCAGAATTGGGATTTTATGAATAGCAGAATGAACATTTTCCTCCTGCAGCTGATGAATGCCAATGGCAGGAAAAGGAAGAGAGGCTGGCTTTCAGTGGCTGCAGGAGGAAAATGGAGACAATTGGTTCCTGTATATCCCTCCTGTTCAAAAATAAAATGGAATGTGACAGGGAGGCCACATGGACCCCTGGAGCAAGGGGTAGGGTTGCCATTGTGACCCGATACTTCACCAGTGGTTGAGAGTGGTAAAAACGCTCCACTATGGGGTTTTACCATCCCACAAACTGCAAATATAAATAAGCCCTTACTGTTCTGAGCCCCTTATAAGGCTCCTTAACACTGATGCACTGGAGTTTACACACACCACGGGTGCAGTGCAGTGCACCTGCGACTTTTCTGCAGGTTAGCTGCACTTTGCCATAGGCTTCTATTATAGCTTGTGGGTGTAGTGCACTTTCAGAAAGCGCACCAAACCCTCAGATATAATAGAAGTCAATGGCACAGTGCAGCTAACCCATGGGAAAGCTGCAGGATCTGTGTGAAAGCAGCCTAAAAGGTAACTAACATGCCGACTGCAAAACCACAGTGTATGTCTTGCTTAATACACTGACCTGCTTTTCCTATTCCAGCTTCTGCTGGCATTGTTCTCCAGGCTGCAAGAAGAGCCCCAGGTGAAGTGCACTTGATATCACCCTGCCTGGGACAGGAGTCGGTGCTACAGAGGAAGCTTATGGGGCTCCTGCTCTTTCTGCGGCCACCTGCTTCCTCCGATGCCGGCTCGATGCTCTGGGATGGCAGGTTTGCAAACCCTGATCAAGATCAATGGGGTTACCAACACCGGGCATGCATTTCCCTGGTTTGAGAATGAGGGCCACATCAGAGGGCTCCATGGGCCACGGGTTGAACACCCCTAATTTACACCTTTACCTACTCTGTTTATAATGGAGAGCCAATAATGTGTAAATCCAGCAACAGCCACCACCCTATATATCTATTTCACTCTACACACCAATTCAAAACTACCTGATCTGACCTGTTTAGGGGGAGAGGTGACTACACAGAAAAACACCAATTCCAAATTTGGATTCAAAACTCTATACATGAATGTGACAGATAAAAGCATGGGGATACCATATGCTTTCTTCTTCAAAAGTTATTTTTCTTCTTTCTACTCGGAATTGTATTCTTGTGTGAGTTTGCTCAAGTTAGTCACTTTACAAAGATAGCTACAATTATTTCACATATAGTCAAATCTAATCAGAATTACAAGTATAATCAGAAGGGATTAATTCCTCTATAATTTCTAACTCAATAATAAAGCAGAATACAGTTGCCTTGTGATCCAAGTGTATAATGTTCCAGTCTAAGAAAAAAAAAGTTTGAAAGTAGCAGTGTGTTCAAAAATGTATTTGATACAAGCCTTTTTTGGTCATTTCTAATTACATTTAAACTTTTGAATACAATAAAATGCCTTCTCACTTTTTTTTTTAGTTCAATTAAAAAAGTGTGGCCAATCTTAAACATAAATCCCAGGTCTGATCAAACATTTAGATTAGATTGAGAACAGAAAAAAATAACTGTTTATGGCTAGCACAAGAAATGGGTATCTGTTGACAGTGGTGCAATAACTTCTTTAAAACTTTAGCAGCAATCCAGGACAGAAATGTGAATTGCCTCTATAGGCTGCAATAGGACTGCACAATTCTAACTAGCTCTAATGCAACCTTGCCACCTAGTGGTCAGCATGAAGTCTACATTACTGACTGCCAAAAGGTTCCACTCTTCTTGACAATCATCTTACTTGGGTTCACTCTGGGCCACTGTTAAAATTTATTATGCATTAAAGCACTGAGTAAAATGAGCCATTATGTTCAATGTTATTAAAAGAAACAAAACAAAAACCATGGACTGCAGCCAGAAGTCAGTGAACCTGAAACAGTTTTCAGCTAACTACAAGTAATGGCTAGGATCTCGGCTTCTATCACAGCTAGGCACCACCGAGGTCTAAAAAAACAGCAGCACATGTATTATGGCAGGCCATGCCAGTGATCCGTCACATGGGAGAATTAACACTTTCAGGAAGTATTTTCTAATATTCTGAAATAAACAAAGGTACACTTCTGCCTTCCTTTTTCCTTATGATATAGTTTATAAAGTAATCCTTCCAAGAAAAAAAGTATTCAACTGCTTCAACATATCTTGGTGCTATCCTAAACTCCAAAAAATGAATCTAATAGTGGAAAACACTAAACACAGCCTGTTCGGTCATTCGGTCATGTAGGCAGAACTTTTTTTTTTTATTCTGTTTCTAATTCAAGCTCCAGACAGCCCAGCTTGATGGTGCTATTTGTTGTCTTTGTATCCCAAGTTAAGAATTATTTGGTATCCCACAGGGCAAAGATGACAGAGGCTAAACACACAGACAAAAGAGCAACACACTTCAGAGCTCTCAAATGATGACTAGAAAGGTATTACGCCCAGGCCCAAACTATAACAGCATGCCTGCTATTCCTTTAAAGTATAGTAAGTCCCCTACTTACAAACGAGTTCCGTTCTGGGAGTTGATTTGTTAATCCAATTTGTTTGCAAGTCCAACAAAGTAAGATTTATAATACCTTTCACACAAATAATGCATAAAAAAACACAAGTGTCTACCCCGACATTTCATAAATCTCCAATCTGATCTACACATATCCCCTCAGCAGGTCTGTGTTATCCTATGTTGTTAACCCCTTGGCGCCTCCCAGCCCTTTAAGGGTTTCAGAATCCGGGAGGCAGGGTGGGCTTTTAAGGTCATGTGAACGCCATGATTCGCTGTCACATGATCGCGACCTTTCCGTGAGTACCAGACGTGTGCTGGGAGCGCGCAGGGCACGTGCTCACAGCACATATGTTTTTGTTAACTGCATGCAAATGTGTGGTCGCTCGGCGTCAAGGCCCAGATGCCGAACATTTGCGTGCAACTGGCGTGAAGGGGTTAATGTATGAAGTTTCATCATGCTGTTAATCTCCTATCATTTCCTATGTATTTGTTACATACAACGTGCATACCCATGTTGTTGCCGTATTTCTGTATCACTAGAATTGTCATTTTCAATTAATAAGAATTTACACTAATGAAAAAAAACAAACACGAAATACTGTAAAGAAAGGATGTTTAATCCTACAGTACCTTGAAAGGTACTGTAGTACAGTACAACAGCGGGCATACAGGGGCTGGCACGGAGTGACCACACAAGACCGCTGCTTTTATGCTTGCTTCCAGACATCCTAGGCTTGAAATCCACTGTACACTATTGTACTATACAGTAAAGTACACAGCAGAACAACCGCTTGTGGCAGAGGGTGCACGCAGCTGACATTGTCCGGCAGACACACGAGCTACGTTTGTGATTTGGCATGTGAATGCATGTTCACATCTTTGAAGGTTCGCAACTTGGAGGTTCTTCATATCTTTGAAAGTTCGCAACTTGGAGGTTGTTCATATCTTTGAAAGTTCACAACTTGGAGGTTGTTCATATCTTTGAAAGTTTGCAACTTGAATGTTCGTAAGTAGAGGACTTACTGTACATGGTAGCCAATGGGTAGCACACAGCCTGAAATGTGGCCAGGTAAGAACAAAAGGCATGCCCTCGCACAGCACATCACCAAGACTGCTTGCTCCTTATGTTGGAAAATGTGTTTTTAAAGTGTTACTAAACCCAGGACCCTTCAGTCACTATTATCTGGTCATCCAAAGTACACACAACATGGAAATGCAATTATTTTAGTAAATATAAACTGCTAAATACCTTTCCTCATCAGCAGTTAGAGCAGTCTTGTGACTTCAGCAGAGCACTGGTTAAAGCTTGTAGGAGGAGTTTTCTGCTCTAGGAGGATGTGAAACCCCTGAACATCTATACCGCAATACACACTAAACTGAGCATGTACATGTGGGTTACAGGTTTACATTTGAAGAAGTGGAGGGGCAGAGAAGACAGGATCAAACAGCCTTTTTACACAATGCAGAGGAGTAACCCCTTAGATTCCACAGTAAGTATAACAAGCATGCTTTACAGCATATCCAGACTGATTTTAGTGTTGTGGGTTTACTAACACTTTAAGGCATTATTGGGGCTCATTCACAATTTCTAGTGACCTTCATTTTTCTGCACTGAATTAACAGTTTTTCTTTTTGCCTTGTCAACACACATTAATGCATATAAATGCATGCAAATGTGAGTTAATGTACATGCATTTTTGAGCGCAGTATGGTGTGAATGGAACCAAAAATGGTAAGGTCAGCTTTTCATAATAAATGAAAAGACAAACTCACTCCAAGTATCCTCGTCACTTATCCAGACCCACTGCACATAGTGGGCTTGATGCCCGGAGCTGCCGGCATAGCGGTCCATACACCACAATAAACAGCCCCAGAGTGAGTATCCATCATAATGACTGCACAATGGCAAAATCACATTGGTTAGTGCAGCCACATGACCATGCTGACCAATAAGCAGAGCATCTGAGGCTTCTTCCAGTAAGGTGTCCAAGAAGAAAGAAGTGCTTATTCCATAGCTAGCACCCACTGTCTCACTCTGTGTTACCTAGTACCCAATGACTCATTCCATACTCTGTGTTGTGTATTCCCTATACCTGTATCTAATTTTATACTCTGCTCTAGGCGTTCCGCATTCCCTACGGTCTCATTTCATACTCTGCATTGTGTGTTTCCTATTTCCCACTGCCTTCAGTACTCTGTGTGTTACCTAGCACTCACTGAATCATTCTATACTCTGCGCTTTGCGTTCCTTATTCCCTACCACTTCATTCCATATTTTGAGTTGTGTGTTCCCTATTCCCTCCTGTCTGATTCCATACACGGTACTGTGTATTAGCTAGCACCCACTGCCACATTCTGTACTCTGCACTTTGCATTACCTAGCACCCACTGTCACATTCTGTACTCTGCACTTTGCATTACCTAGCACCCACTGTCACATTCTGTACTCTGCACTTTGCATTACCTAGCACCCACTGTCACATTCTGTACTCTGCACTTTGCATTACCTTGCACCCACTGTCACATTCTGTACTCTGCACTTTGCATTACCTAGCACCCACTGCCACTTTCTGTACTCTGCACTTTGCATTACCTAGCAGCCACTGCCACATTCTGTACTCTGCAGTGCATGATCCCTGTACATTTTCTACAGCCTAATTCCATACTCTGCGTTGTGGCTCCCATAATCCACACCACCTCACTCTGTACTTTGTGCTGTACATTTCCCTATTCCACAGCACCTCATTCTATACTCTGTACTGTGCATTCCTTATTCAACATCACATTCCTTCCCCGTGTGTTTATTGTCTCAACAGTTAAAGGTTGATAAGTAGCGCTCAATTTTTTAATTACATTTTTCTTTAAGGTAGGATCAGAAAGTGCTTGCTCTCTGTCTAGATTCTGTAAACAGAAAAGCATATGTGACGAAAGGGTTTCAGTTTTTTTTAAAAAGTATCGTGCTGATGGTGCCATGTGTCTGAGACTTATGTTGTGCCACAGTAGTAAAAGCAAATTATTGGGGTACAAGGACTGTGTAGGGTACAAGGACACGTATGTTGCGTATACAGCATATATACTGCTACAGGGTGGCATGGGTGCGCAAAATCGCGTATATATAAGTAATTTTGCATTTCCAGGTAAAGGGCATGTCCGAGGAGCGTGTGCGCCCTACCAGTACTGGCCGCAGCTGTCAGTCTCAGGGTCCCAGACGGTGATTACTCGCCAGCACCCGATGATTGCCGAGCATCTCCAACAGGGAGGAGAACTGTTAGTAAACAAAACACAGTTCTCCTCCCTGTCAGCTGGTGCACACTGCTTTGGTTGGCTGTGCACAGCACAGCCATGAAAAGCAGTGTGCTTGCAGTGACACACACGTTGAAGCCCAATGTTTAACAGCACACAGTTAACCCTTTGATCACCCCTCATGTTAACCCCTTCCTGCCCAGTGCCATTAGCACAGTGTCCGTGCTTTTTGTTTAGCACTGATAACTGTATTGGTGTCACTGGGGATGTCAGAATGTCCACCGCAGTCCCGCTATAAGTCGCTGATCGCTGCCATTACTAGTAAAAATAAAAGAATAAAATAAAAAAAATTCCAGTATCTATCCGCCATTTGTAAACACTAAGACCTGTAGCAGAATACATTTTGGCCTAAATTTATAACGAAATTTGATTTTTTTTTACATTTTTTTACTGGGCATGTTTAATAGCAAAAAGTCACAAATATTGTTTTTTTTTCTCAACATTGTTGGTCTTTTTTTTATAGTGCAAATACCACTGAAAGAGAGCTCAATTTGTGGGAAAAAAGGATGTAAATATCATTTGGGTGCAGCAATGCATGGCCATACAATTGTCAGTTAAAGTAACACAACGCCGTAACACAAAAATGGCCTGATCAGGAACGGGGGGTAAACCCTCAGGAGGGCAAGAGGTTAAAGGTTCTACTTATATTTGCACCTTTAAGCCTCTGCTACTGTCAGAACAGTATGGCCGCAAAAACATTTGCCATGGCATTCATAGCCATCATTTGTCATCCTTGAAATATCTAGAAGGAATCGGTTTTTAATTTTAATCAATTTATTACCAATAGGTTGGATTTTTGGTTTGCTAGCATTTTTCTGCACAGCTTTCACATTAACTTTTAGCTGTGTTTAGGTTTTTACCCATCATATAGTATACCAAGCACCAGGACTTTTTTTTACTGCAGAAACGGTGTTCTGGCACCTCCTCCAGGGAGCAGAACTTTTTTTTTTTCTTTTACAATGTGTTTAATACTGCAGCCAACTCGCATAAGCCGACACAGCTCCTTTAGTTCCGGCTGCAGCTTTAAGAGAATGGAAGGTGGAGTGATATCTGCTGCACTCCACCTCTCCCTGTAGCAGACTGGATGTTCACTCATTCATTCTTCATTGCAGGTACTTCTATAGCGCCGTCAATTTACGCGGCGCTTTACATATATATATATATATATATATATATATATATACATATTACATTTACATCAGTACCTAACCCTCAAGGGGTGTACAATCTAAGGTCCCTAACTCACATTCATACATACACATACTAGGGCCAATTTAGACAGGATCCAATTAACCTACCAGCATGTCTTTGGATTGTGGGAAGAAACCAGGAGTACCCGGAGGAAACCCACGCAGGCACAGGGAGAACATACAAACTCCAGACAGGTGATCCCGTGGTTGGGATTCAAACCAACGACCCTAGTATTGCCAGACAGAAGTCATTATTGAGCCACTGTGCTGACCTGTTCATTTCTTGGTGCCAGTGGCAGATGTAAGGAAGAGCTGATGTGCTTTGTCCTGTCCTGCTGAGACTCCTGACTGCTCACTTTCTGGCTGAAACTGGTAGAGTACATTGTTTTTGTTAGTGTTTGTCAGTGTTGCTGCTGGATGGATATAAGGGCTGCCTGGCTGTTACTGCTGCTGTCTGGATATGGGGGCTGTATCTTGCTGGATACTGGGGACGCCCCTTGCTGGATACTGGAGACGCCCCTTGCTGGATACTGGAGACGCCCCTTGCTGGATACTGGAGACGCCCCTTGCTGGATACTGGAGACGCCCCTTGCTGGATACTGGAGACGCCCCTTGCTGGATACTGGAGACGCCCCTTGCTGGATACTGGAGACGCCCCTTGCTGGATACTGGAGACGCCCCTTGCTGGATACTGGAGACGCCCCCTGCTGGATACTGGAGACGCCCCCTGCTGGATACTGGAGACGCCCCCTGCTGGATACTGGAGACGCCCCCTGCTGGATACTGGAGACGCCCCCTGCTGGATACTGGAGACGCCCCCTGCTGGATACTGGAGACGCCCCCTGCTGGATACTGGAGACGCCCCCTGCTGGATACTGGAGACGCCCCCTGCTGGATACTGGAGACGCCCCCTGCTGGATACTGGAGACGCCCCCTGCTGGATACTGGAGACGCCCCCTGCTGGATACTGGAGACGCCCCCTGCTGGATACTGGAGACGCCCCCTGCTGGATACTGGAGACGCCCCCTGCTGGATACTGGAGACGCCCCCTGCTGGATACTGGAGACGCCCCCTGCTGGATACTGGAGACGCCCCCTGCTGGATACTGGAGACGCCCCCTGCTGGATACTGGAGACGCCCCCTGCTGGATACTGGAGACGCCCCCTGCTGGATACTGGAGACGCCCCCTGCTGGATACTGGAGACGCCCCCTGCTGGATACTGGAGACGCCCCCTGCTGGATACTGGAGACGCCCCCTGCTGGATACTGGAGACGCCCCCTGCTGGATACTGGAGACGCCCCCTGCTGGATACTGGAGACGCCCCCTGCTGGATACTGGGGAAGCCCCCTGCTGGATACTGGGGAAGCCCCCTGCTGGATACTGGGGAAGCCCCTTGCTGGATACTGGGGAAGCCCCTTGCTGGATACTGGGGAAGCCCCTTGCTGGATACTGGGGAAGCCCCTTGCTGGATACTGGGGAAGCCCCTTGCTGGATACTGGGGAAGCCTCTTGCTGGATACTGGGGATGCCTCTTGCTGGATACTGGGGATGTCTCTTGCTGAATAATGGGTTCTCTCTTGCTGGATATGGGGACTGTCTCTTGCTAGATATGGGCTGTGCCTCGGAGCTTATTTTGGCAAGTGCTTGATATTTCTAATGTTTTGTACATTTTGCTACATTGCTTTTGCCCCCCCCCCCCCCAAAAAAAAATTATACTTGGTTTCCTGTTTTCTAGAGGGGGCAGTGCTAGGAGGTGTGTGGGGGTGGAGCCAAGGGGTGGTTCTAGGGGTGGGTAGGTGCCGGGAACAGGTATGGCCTAGGGGAGGGGGGTGAGTTCCTGCACCTTTTCTCTGAGAAAAAAAAGCCCTGCCAAGCACTAATGTAATTGCATGATATTACTGAAACAAAAATATGGACACATATCAAACACACCTGCACCAAAAGCACAAAATAAGGTCATTTTACCAATAGCAATTAATCACGTCAATGAGGATACTGGATATGCCTGTGCTGGTCTAAACACAATCTAACTACAGCAAAAATGAAGGACAACAGCTGGAAATGCAAAGGATCATCATAAAAGTGGAAAGAAGTTATAGTAGCAGACATGATGTTTACTTTCTCCTAAACCTGTTTTATCTGCTTCACTAGAACCATTGCAAAACACAGGAAGTGCTGTATTCACATGTTTCTACTATAAACACAAAACAATCAGAACTATGCAAGTATTGCGTTCATGAGCAACACAAACTTTATATGTTCAACCCAACAAGTTAACCTTTTCATACTGATCACTGGTTGTTTAATCCTGTCACAGCTGGTGATGGCTAGACCTGCTTTATTAAGGTGTCACTGATAGTGCAGATCACATATTTTTCAATACCTAGAAATGTTTTTTCATTGGGGCTATTTTCTGAGCTGTATAAAGTATAGAGTACCATTTAAAGGGCAGGTCTAAAACATTATCCAGTTTAGGTGTACAGAGGAAGGGTTTGAACTGTGAGCCATACACAGAGAGGACCTCTCTGCATTTAGGCTACAAGATAAGGACCAATGAGTACTGCGTCTAAAGCCAGCCTTAGGTGGATTGAAATTAGGCCAGTTCAGCAGGGACCAGACATATTTCGGTCCATTTATGGGCAGGCTGGTTGTACTGAAGTCAATTTACTGATAGACTTCAGCACAACCAGCCTGTCAGGCTTCTTTCCTATGATCATGGACAATCATTGTATTCTGAAGGTGAGGAAACCTCCCACTGTCAGAATACAACAGTTCTGCAGGAGGGATTCCCCCATCAAAACTGACTATGTTGATGGGGGAAAATGAACTGAATGACTGACTGATCATGCCAAAAAAATGTCTTTTATTTAAGGATAGTGATCATATGAAACCATTTATTATCACATAGTTATTTGATAATAGAAATCACCCAAACGGCCCTGATCAAAAAAGTATACCCTGGAATGCTTGGCCTTGGTACAGACACACAAGTTAACACACACAGGTTAAAATGGCAATTAAAGGTTAAATTTCCCACATCTGTGGCTTTTTAAATTGCAGTTAGTGTCTGTATATAGTTAAATAGCTATATACTGAGCCATGGGGAACAAAAAATAACTGTCAAAAGACCTGTGTAATAAGGTAATGGATCTTTATAAAGATGAAAGAAGCTATAAAAAGTTATCCAAAGCATTGAATATGACAGTCAGTACTAATCATTTATTAAGAAGTGGAAAATTTTGGGATCTCTTATACCAAGCCAAGTTCAGGCAAACCAAGAAATATTGCAGCCACATCTGCTAGAAGAATTGGTAGGGATACAAAGAGTACAAAGGTAACCTCAGGAGAAATGTAGACTGCCTTGGGAAAAAACAGTGTGGTTGTTTCAAGCATCACAATACAATACTTGAATAAAAATGAGCTGCATGGTGGAGTTGCCAGAAAGAAGCCTTTACGGCCTAAATACCACAAAAAAGCCAGGTTACGATATGCCTGACAAAACCTTGACACGCCTCACAACTTCTGGCACACTGTAATCTGAAGTGATAAGACCAGAATAAAGGTTTATGGTCACAAGCATCAGCGCTATGTTTGGAGTGCAGTCAACAAGGCCTATAGAGATAAGAATTACATCCCCACTGTGAAGGATGGTGGTCGCTCACTGATGTTTTGGACGTGTGTGAGCTCTGGGAATCCTGTTACACACACACACATGTATATTTTGTTTGTTTGTTTTATTTTCCCTTCATACACACAGTATATATACACACATATGCATACATACATATACATATTGTACATGGGAACTAGATCATAGAGCGAAAAAAAAATTCTCATATTAGTAATATTTAATGAGTCTTCTTCAAATCAACAAAAGCCAGTAAAATAATTTGTTCTTTAGAAATTCAAGGTAGCTGAAGATGGGTATTAGAAAGGCTTTTACCCTTCAAAAACATGAATGCTAATGAGAATAATACCTCATGGAATCTCTAAGTGAAAAGAATAAATACATTTTCCTCTCACATCCTTCATATTCTTCAATTAAATGAACTTTACCTTGAACCATCATTTTAATTGCATCAGCAGTCGGCTTCTGGAAATACGCTGCCATCTAAAAATTAATTTACATGGCATGTATCTGAATAGAAATGCAATTAGGCAGAATTTTCTTTTTTCTGTTTTTTTTTTTCCACGGAAACTTTACTAAACAGGCAACATATCAAAAGTAAACAGATGGGGATTTTAACTTAAGGCGAAACACACAAAGAATTTCTGCTACTCGAGACTGTGAAATACACAGAGAGAAAAGGTAGTAGGATAGATCTCAGTCATATGTGGGGAGGCCAACAGGCTGCTATTCAGCAGTTGAGAGAAAAGACTAGATCAAATATTTTATCATTACAGAAGCAAATTAAACCGTGATCAGACTGAATAATCAGTCATTTGTTAGCAATTCTTCTTAGCCCACTAACCTGCTCAATAGAGTATTCTAGAGATGTTATCACTAGTGCATGCTTTACAGAATTACTGAACTGAATGGCTGCAGCACGGATGCAGTGTCTTCCAAGGGATGTCTGGCATTTTAACTTGAGGTGGGGAGAGAAATAGCATTTGTGAATTAATTTACTGATTTAATTATAGCCTTGTAGCTTTAATAATTATTTCCAAAATGGGAGCTTGAGTCAACATATTAGGGATTTGAAATGTATTTGAAATTCACATTAAAAAAAATGTATTTTGTAGAATCAGAACTGAACCAGACATCTGACTCTGTCCAAAACAAAGAGTAACATTCACAGATAGAGAAAAGAAGTTTAAGATGATGGTTCATAGATGAGTAAAGACAGATAATGAGGCTAAAAAAAAAAAATCCCCAGCCTTACACCTAGCAAATGTACCCCCCGATGTTAATTATATTTTATGTATAATATATACACACACACACACACACACAGTATATATATACACATTAAACAATACTATTTACACAGAAACTGCTCTAAACTTCCCAGACCTACATCGCTCCAAATGCATGCTGGCACCTTTCTCTACATATGTGTACACATGGTTGTACTAATTGAAAACTAAAAAAAAATTAAAAGTAGAACGCAAAATTTGTAAAACATGAGAAAGGTAAAACCAAGTCTTGGACCCAGCCAGTTAACATGCATTTACAGTCCTACCTAATAAAAATGTTTCAAGGCCCACTGACTACTGGAACGCTGTGTGCAACAAAACTTTTGCCAGACTATTTTAAATGTCAGCTGTGACAAATGAGAGCACAAAAAGTGGTACAGTGTCAAATATTGGCCAATACAAAATGATGAAAGTGTCTAAGCCATGAGCTTTGAAAGAGAAAACACCTGGTAAATATTGTATTCCTGAAGAGCAGGTGCTATACAGGCTTGCATACGTTGAAGAAGTAGAACTGCATATACAGTTGTGTTGAAAATAATAGCAGTGAGTTGAAAAAAGTGAATAAAGCTCAAAATCCTTCTAATAGCTTTTATTTCCATACACACAAATGCATTGGGAACACTACACATTCTATTCCAAATCAAAACAAAGAAAAATATATCAAATTTGTGTTGTTCCTCTAAAAAAATTGAAGAAAAGTGAATATTAGACTGTTCAAAAAAATAGCAGTGTTAGTATTCTTTACAAACTCAAACATTCACTATATAAACTGAAAAAAGGTTTGAAGATTTTGATTTCCTTTGAATCACTTAATGAATATTTAGTTGTATAAGCACTGTTTCTGAGAACTGCTGTACATCTGTGTTGCATGGAGTCAACCAACTTCTGGCACCTGTGAACAGGTATTCCAGCTGTCAGGGCTCCCAGGTATGACCAGAGGTGTGTGACTGATGCAGGGAAACGCAGACTTCAGATATGTGATAAACAATACAATTTATTAACACTAACCATACAAACATAAACGCAGTGCAATACTAAACATAATACAGTGCAAACAAACCAAACCAAACCACCCACAGATAACAGTACATACAAGCAAGCGTCGTCAGGCAGGCCGGGTCAATATCAATTGGGCAGGTAGGTACAGGGGGAGCAAGCAGAGAATGGTCGGGGTCACAGGCCAGGTTCAGCAGGTAGCAAGCAGCGTAGTACAGAGGGTCAGGCAGAGGGACAGAAACAGGATGCAGGACAGATACAGGGCCCAGGACAAACAACACCAAGGCAGAGTCTGTGGGTCTGGCCATCCCTTAAATACCCCAGCATCATCAGTTCCAGGTGTTAGCTGGCTGAAAGGTTGAGTCTCTGATTGCTGGGAGCACCCGCTGGCCAGCCCTGGTACTGCAGATCAAAAGGCAGGTGAGTCCCACCATTGCTGGCCAGTCCATTCCTAACACCAGCCCAGGATGATTGGACTACATTCCACAGTTCTCTATTTCTTGTTTTTGCCTCAGAAACTGCATTTTTGATGTCACCCCACAGGTTTTCTATTGGATTAAGATCCGAGGATTGGGCTGGCTACTCCATAACATCAATCTTGTTGGTCTGGAACCAAGATGTTGCACATTTACTGGTGTGTTTGGGGTCATTGTCTTGGAACACCAATTTCAAGGGCATTTCCTCTTCAGCATAAGGCAGCATGACCTCTTCAAGTATTCTGATGTATTCAAACTGATCCATGATCCCTGGTATACGATAAATAGGCCCAACACCGTAGTATGAGAAATATCCCCATATCATGATGCTTGCGCAACCATGCTTCACTGTCTTCACAGTGTACTGTGGCTTGAATTCAGTGTTTGGGGGTCGTCTGACAAACTGTCTCCGGCCACTAGACCCAAAAAGAACAATCTTACTTTCATCAGTCCACAAAATGTTGCGCCATTTCTCTTTAGTCCAGTCAATGTGCTCTTTGGCAAATTGTAACCTCTTCAGCACGTCTTTTTTTCAGCAGTGGGACTTTGCGGGAGCTTCTTGCAGATAGCTTGGCTTCACATAGGCGTCTTCTAATTGTAACAGTACTCACAGGTAACTTTAGACCTTCTTTGATCTTCCTGGAGCTGATTGTTGGCTGAGTCCTTGCCATTTTGGCTATTCTATCCATTCGAATGGTAGTTTTTCGCTTTCTTCCACGTCTTTCAGGTTTTGGTTGCCAATTTAAAGCATTTGCGATCATTTTAGCTGAGCAGCCTATCATTTTCTGTACTTCTTTATATGTTTTCTCCTCTCCAATCAACTTTTTAATCAAGGTACGCTGTTCTTCTGAACAATGTCTGGAACAACCCATTTTCCTCAGAATATCAGAGAGAAATGCACTGTAACCAGCATGTACAACATTTGCTGCCTTCCTTCCTTAAATAAGGGCAATAATTGTCACCTGTTTTTCAAAGAATGAATGACCTCACTAATAGAACTCCACACTTCTATTATTTTGAACATGCCCCTTTCAATTAGTGATTCAATTACACAGAATCAGCAGCATGCATGTCATGACTGTTGGGTCTGTTGGATTTCTATTACTCTACTACACCTGCTAGTAAATTATTTGCCATGTAGAAATATCATTTCTACCAAAAACATTGATTGATCAGGTTAGTGATGTCTGACTGCTATTATTTTGAACACAACTGTACGTCCAGTGCACTGGCAGTGCAGATTGAAAAAGAGTCCTGTCAGATTTCTGAGCAGTACGGTCTGGATCAGTTGTGGCTTACAGGCTCATTGACTTCTATGGGAACCTCTTCTGAATCGCATACGTTATGAGTTTGTGAACACAATTTCAGGCAATTTTCTCTCCTGATCCTGATGTAAACCTTTCCTGATCTTGATGTAAACCTGACCTGATCCTGATCTAAACCGGACAGTCAGGCTGACCTGAACCGCTTAACAACTACTTTGTCAATTCCCTGTGAAAACAAAGCTTCAATTTGCACTGCATGTGTGTGAAACTAGGTTAAAGTGTCCAGTGCGATTTTAAAGTGACAACTGCCCTGCATCATCCATCAATATTCCAATGCTACACTTCTCAATACTTCATTATATTCATTATATTTATTAACCACCCCTTGGTGCCTCTGTGTATCACCACCATCTCTGAGAACTCACCAGAATGCCTTGACCCTTTTGTACCAAAAGTGGTTCTATTAGCAATTTTATCTCCCTTGGGATAAAAGTGGAACTATATCCCACTACATCCCATTTTCAAAGTGGAACACATCCCAAGCGGGATAAATACGCTAGTAGACCCACTTTTGGTACAAAGAGGTCAAGGCATTCTGGTGAGTTCTAGGAGGTGGAGGTGGTGATACACAGAGGCACTAAGGAGTGTGAAGCACTGAGTGGTCTGTAAATATTTAAGTAATGAGAAGTGCAGCAGTGGAACACTGATGGATGAAGCACTGCACTTGACACTTTATTAATAATTATTGATTTATTTATGCAAATGTCACTTTACTATTCTTGAATTGCATAGTCATACACACATTTTCATTCATGGCACTTTCAGGTGTTTGATACAACTACTGAGAAACTTGTACTTCCCTAAGTGCAGGTAAACTATACTTGATTGGTATTTCTCACATTAAACCTAACCTAATCTCCTCACCATAACTACTGAAACTTGCTTTATCACACCAAAACCTATTATTAAATGAGGGCAGCTAGTGCAATAATTTTTAGAACAAATAATGAAAAAACTTTACTTGAGGTGTCTCCTTCAATAAGATTTTCCAAGGAGACACCTCCAGCACTGGCTTATCTTCGGGGTAACAACAATGCTTTTCAAGCCTGTCCAATAGGGACTGAGAAGTGTAGCTCTGTAGACTGAGAAGCATCTGCAGGTAACTATATATATATACGTATATATATATATATATATATATATATATATATATATATATATATACATATACATATATATATAAAAAGATCTTTATCCAATCTTGAAAAAAAAGGCTGTAAAAAATCCTTTTGTTAAAAAAAAACCCAAATGTATAAATGAACCTACAAGCACATGCCATGCCAGTGTTTATTTGTGTATCAGGAACAGTCTTGTGATCACACTGGAAGATAACCCAAGAGTGACTCAGCTGTGGGTTTTCATGAAAACTGGTTTTAGACAAACTGCTGCTTACCAGAATAGCTCACAGCACAGGAGGATTTGTTTCCAGCCTTTTGTTATGAATGCTAGAGTAGCCAATGCCTGTAGGCACAGTGTGAACAAAATGTAGAGAAAGTTTAAATCAAAACATGAAGCTATTTCATGATGTACAAAAACAACTTTCCATACTGCAGCCATTGCCCAAGCATTTAACCCACAAAAACAGAAAGCATAATGCAGTACAAGGAAACATTGTAGTGAAAGAATATTATGCAGAAGGGAAGATTAAAGAACACATGGATATTGATGAGAAAGAGGGCCTAAAAGAGTAGGGTTAGGGCTGTAATGAAAAAGATATGGACTGTCAGTTCAGAAAATGCTAATCTTCAGGCTCTCTCTGCAGCTATCGACCTTCAGACTTCAGGTAATTGATTTGTGAGTTGCGACCGCGGCTGTCAATCACCGGGTTCCACCCGGTGATTCCCTGCCGGCACCCGTCGATCACCATGTATCACGGACAGGGGAGAGGCCTGTATGTAAACAATACAGTGTAAAGCACACACACAGCACACAGTGAAACAGCACACAGGATACAGTTAACCCTTTGATCACCCCAGATGTTAACCCCTTCCTGCCCAGTGTTAGTACAGCGTCAGCACTTTTTATTCACTGGGGATGTCAGTGGCAGTCAGTACCCCCCCGGTCGCCAACATTACTAGTATAAAAAGTTCTAGTGTACAGGTGAAACTTGAAAAATTAGAATATCGTGCAAAAGTTCATTTATTTCAGTAATGCGACTTAAAAGGTGAAACTAATATATGAGATAGACTCATTACATTCAAAGCAAGATAGTTCAAGCCGTGATTTGTCATCATTGTGATGATTATGGCTTACAGCTCATGAAAACCCCAAATCCACAATCTCAGAAAATTAGAATATTGTGAAAAGGTGCAAGATTCTAGGCTCAAAGTGTCCCACTCTAATCAGCTAATTAAGCCATAACACCTGCAAAGGGTTCCTGAGCCTTTAAATGGTCTCTCAGTCTGGTTCAGTAGGAATCACAGTCATGGGAAAGACTGCTGACCTGACAGTTGTGCAGAAAACCATCATTGACACCCTCCATAAGGAGGGAAAGCCTCAAAAGATAATTGCAAAAGAAGTTGGATGTTCCCAAAGTGCTGTATCAAAGCACATTAATAGAAAGTTATGTGGACGGTAAAAGTGTGGAAGAAAAAGGTGCACAAGCAGCAGGGATGACCGCAGCCTGGAGAGGATTGTCAGGAAAAGGCCATTCAAAAGTGTTGGGGACTTTCACAAGGAGTGAACTGAGGCTGGAGTCAGTGCATCAAGAGAAACTATACACAGATGAATCCTGGACATGGGTTTCAAATGTCGTATTCCTCTTGTCAAGCTGCTCCTGAACAACAATGTCATAAGCGTCTTACCTGGGCTAAAGAAAAACAGACCTGGTCTGTTGCTCAGTGGTCCAAAGTCCTCTTTTCTGATGAGAGCAACTTTTGCATCTCATTTGGAAACTACGGACCCAGAGTATGGAGGAAAAATGGAGAATGGCACACACTGCAAGATGCTTGAAGTCCAGTGTGACGTTTCCACAGTCTGTGTTGATTTGGGTAGCCACGTCATCTGCTGGTGTTGGTCCACTGTGTTTCATTAAGTCCAGGGTCAACACAGCCGTCTACCAGGAGATTTTGGAGCACTTCATGCTTCCTTCCGCAGACGAGCTTTATGGGGATGCTGACTTCATTTTCCAGCAGGACTTGGCACCTGCCCACACTGCCAAAAGCACCAAAACCTGGTTCAATGACCGTGAGATTACTGTGCTTGATTGGCCAGAAAACTTGCCTGACCTGAACCCCATAGAGAATCTATGGGGCATTGCCAAGAGAAAGATGAGAGACATGAGACCGAACAATGCAGTAGAGCTGAAGGCCGCTATTGAAGCATCCTGGTCTTCATAATACCTCAGCAGTGCCACAGGCTGATAGCTTCCATGCCATGCCACGCGACATTAAGGCAGTAATTGCTGCAAAAGGGGCCCAAACCAAGTACTGAGTACATATGCATGCTTATACTTTTCAGAGGTCCGATATTGTTCTATGTACAATCCTTGTTTTATTGATTGCATGTAATATTTAAATTTTCTGAGATTGTGGATTTGGGGTTTTCATGAACTGTAAGCCATAATCATCACAATTTTGACAAATCACAGCTTGAACTATCTTGCTTTTGCATGTAAATAGTCTATCTCATATATTATTTCACCTTTTAAGTTGCATTACTGAAATAAATTAACTTTTGCATGCTATTCTAATTTTTCGAGTTTCACCTGTATATACCAGTATTTGTAGACGCTATAACTTTCATGTAAACCAATTAATTTACACGTATTACGATATTTTTTAGCAAAGATATGTAGCAGGATACATTTTGGCCTACATTTATAATGAAATTAGATTTTTTAAATTGTTTTACGGAATATTTTTAACCTGAAAGTGGTACTTTTTTTGCATGGAAATATGTATTTTTTTTATTGTAGGCCTGTAATTTATAGGAATAACTCACTGAAATCTGTCTGAACAAGAGTCTAGTAAACATCCCGGGTATGATAAAATTTGAAACACAAAATCATAAATTATATTATATATATATATATATATATATATATATATATATATATATATATATATATATATATATATATATTTTATTATATAAAAAATAATATTATAATAAATTTAATTCAATTAATCAAACCAAAAACACAAAATGTGAAATAGAGCGCCAAGTTCGCACATCACTGAGCAAAGTCGCAACTGCGTACAATCCCAGGGCACACCAGTCTGATGGCTCGTACACAGAAGGCGGTGTGTCTGAGTGTGTGCTTTTTTTGTGCGTTCCCACGCATCGCTTTTTTTTATGGGCTGCTCTATGTTTGTGAAGCTCACAAAAAAGGTGCTGGCATGATTTTTTTTAAATCGTTCCACACCAAAACAAATGGTACTACGGTACTATGCGTTTTGGTGAGCACAAATGTACGCATAGTTAACCCCCCCAGCGGTCTGATTATGCCCATATTTCTGTGCTCAAAGCGGTACATTTTTTTGCATGGAAATATGTATTTTTTTTTATTGTAGGCCTGTAATTTTTAGGAATAACTCACTGAAATCTGTCCGAACAAGAGTCTAGTAAACTTCCCGAGCAAGGGCGGACTGACAACTCATGGGGCCCCCGGGCAATAGGGGATCATGGGGCCCCTGTCTCCTCGCCCAAACCCAAAAAAGCCTATGAAAAAGCCAATGAAAGGTACCAGGGGCATCTCATGGGGCCCCCTACTGACCCCGGGCCCTCGGGCATTGCCCGAGTGCTCAAATGGTCAGTCCGTCCCTGCTCCCGGTTATGTTAAAATTTGAAACACAAAATCATAAATTATAATTTACTAAATAACCATAAAAAATATAATAGTAAATACGTTTAATTAAATATAATCAAACCAAAAACACTGAAATTTGAAATATAGCGCCAAGTTCGCACATCAATGATCAAAGTCGCAAAATCGTTTTCAGTGTCTGATGACAAATTTCCCCACGAATCTAGCTGGTCTAAATCCGCTTTTGACATAAAGAGACGCATTTTGGACGCCATGGACTTTTCTCAGTTTCCAGGCAGAAAGAACAGTAAAAATAGAGGCAGGTCACTGGACAAAGCAGTACGGACAAAATGTATGTGAAATGCTTTGAAACAGCATGTGATTTTCCCGCCGGTTCCAGCCCTCATACCCAGAAGACGGATGCTGGCATCGGCCAGAGGAGCTTCAGGGGACACACTGCAGGAGCACAGGACAAGGTAAGTGAAACAGGAAATCCCAGAGCAACGCTGCAGGGTAATCCCGAGTGTAGCTCGGGTTTACCGCTTTTGGCACTGATAATTAACCCCGAGCTACACTCGGGAATACCGCCAGGGAGGTTATTAGCAAAAAGTCAAAAATATTTTTTTTTTTTTATCAAAATTGTTGGTCTTTTTTTTCTTATAGCGCAAAAAATAAAAACCTCAGACGATCAAATAACACCGAAAGAAGGCTCTATTTGTAGGGAAAAAAGGACATCAATTTCATTTGAGTGCAGTGTTGCATGACCGCGCAATTGTCAGTTAAATTAACGCAGCACCATATCTCAAAAAATGGCCTGGTCAGGAAGGGGGGTAAATCCTCTGGAGGGTTACCTTTGTGCTATTTTTTTGGTTTGTATTGCTCATTCTGAGCACTCTGCGTTGACATCTCAGATGTGCCATAAATGCTAAAGGCACATTTATTTAAGGCGGGCTACAATAGAAGTCAATGCCGGCAGTTGTAAAGCTTTAACATCTGCCAAACTTTGCAGTCGGAATTATTTTTGCTTCACAGCAATGAAAAGTAACTCAAACTAATGCATGTGGACAGCTCTATCTGCTCTATATTTCGAAATCAATGAAGAGTGTTGATAGGAGGTAAGGGAACCACATAAACATCTGTTTTTTGCCACCTGTGTAAACAAGGCCAAAGTAAGAGACATCTATTGAAACTGAGGAAAATCCCTTCTTTGACTGCTGTCACCGGAATAAGGGTAACCACTGGAAGATTACCCTTCTATTCCTGTTCTGGGGAAAAACGCGAAATTTTGAATTTTTAATCCCAGTGACAGCGATCACCAGGACAAAGTGAATGTCTATAGCAAGGACACGGTAAGCAATGTAAACCTAACAAGGGTTCTAGCATCTCAGAACTCTACCCAACACTAAAAAGGTTTTAGACAATTTAAATAACCCAAAACCAATAAACCCAAAATTTTAATAAACTACTAAAACAAATACTAGTTTCCAAACAATGGAGTAGACTTTTGCCATTTATTTTAAAGAAAAACCATAATTCAGAAATGTACAGGTTAGGGCCGAAAGGAGAGTACAATACCTTCTACGTACCTTGACTAGAAGCAGAGATTTTAGTACTGTCTGGGGTACAAGTAAGCATCCTGTTTCAGCTACATACCAAACCATACTACATTATTACATGTGAAAGCAAACACATTTATTTAGCACTTTCTCAAGTTTCAAGAGTAATTAAACCCAAAACCAAAAATGTAATATATTGCAGCTTACTAATTATTAGATGTGGTGGCTGATTAGATGTGGTGGATGTATCAGTTTTCTTTTTTGTACGATGTTTCCCTATTTTTCCTGATTATCTGGTCAGTAACACACTTCCTGTAATAGAGCTCCTCCACCCTGGAAGAAGGGGCACGAAGGGCACCTTTAGACATCATCATGGTCAGTCCAAGGGGAGTGTTCTGTACTAGCAGATTTAAATACACTAACACATTTAAGTCAAACTCCAGCTAATACTTTATAAGCAGTTACAGGAAACTTTTTTTTCCCCACTGGGACAAAAATTTCACATAAATAATAGCTGATCATTGTAAGCACAGCTTCCGGTGTTAAATGATTTGTCTCATTCCTGTAACATATATATGCAAGGCAATTTGTTTTTTTATTAAAAACACAAACTCACTGGCTGAATCACCAGATGATAATACAAGAAAGCCTAAAAAAGAAAATTCAGCCCTTCACATCTAAGAAGTGGCAAGCGGAATACCTGAAGAAGACATTGGCAGGACAGCCGGAGGACAACCCAGAAGCGAAAACTCCACAGGCTGCCCTTGCCATCGCTATCAAGGCCAGCCTGCAGAGAACAAGGAATTGGGGAGACTACCAGGATCTACATTAGCCAGCCTGTCACCCAGATAGCAATTTACTTGAAAAAGAGCCAATGATATTAGGATTTCCAAGAGAACATTTCTACAACGTAGGAAAGTCCTAACCTCTAACGCCTAGGCTAAAAATGTATCTTTTTCAACAATGTTGGTGGTTTAGGCCACCAGCAGGGGCTGACACTGTACAATCTTCTAAAGCATGGGTGTCAAACTGGCAGCCCTCCAGCTGCTGCCAAACTACAAGTCCCATGAGGCACTGCAAGATTGACAGTTACAAGCATGACTCCCAAAGGCAGAGGTTGTAGTTTTGCAACAGCTGGAGGGCCGCCAGTTTCATACCCCTATTCTAAGGGCTAGGCTAAAAATTGAGCTTTTTCCACGTAAGTGGTTTAGGCCCCCAGCAGGGGCTTCCCCTGTACAATCTTATAGTTGTACCTAGTGTCCTACTCCTGTAGGTGGCACTATACCTAGTAGGAGCTGATCTAAAGTAGAGCTGCGTCCTCCAACAAAAGAGAAAACACATTATAGCCCAATTCTGCATCAGTAGGAAAAACATCTAATATTTTGCTCTTTAAGCCATTGCTGTTTGGCATTTAAAGGTTGGTAGCATTTTTTTTTTTTTTAGTCTGCGAAACTGAAGTAATTTGAGAGTCCCTGTGACAGACCCAACAAGGACAGGGACTTTTGGAGGGGACTAGGGGCGAGCCTTCTACCCACTGATTATGCCCCATGGAGGAGACTGGGGAATTTGTCTGCTTCTCCCAGTCAGAGCATGAAGAGCAGAGTTCAGCCTCTGATCACATGGAGAGAGCAGATCAGTCTGTGGTGATGGATAAAAACTGATGAATGCTGAGAATGAGACTTGGATTAATTCTCTGAAGACAATATAGCTTTCCATCTTGAGTGAATGGAAAGGTGTAATATCAATCTTGTGCAGATTAATGGTCAGAGGAAATATGGTGGCCTTCTTGCAGACTAGGTTGGAGAAGCTCCTCAACTTGGGACAGAAATATTTATCACCAATCTTCCTCAAGAAATATATGAAGATAAAATAATTCCACTTTTTAAGACTGCTGGCACTTTGTATGCATTTTGTCTTATGATTACTTTTCTAGATTATACAAGTGAACGGCAAACACCTGAAAGACAGCATGTGTATTCAGGGCTGTTGGCTTGTTACTGGGCTGAGCTTCTGGCTGGCCTGAGTGCCTGGCTGTTGAATAGCTTACTGTTAATTAGATAACTGTTAGCTGCTAGCTATTAATTAGATTACTGTTTGATTAGATCACTGCTAGATGTTAGTTGTGCATTAGATGTACTGATGATATTACTGTTTACAGTTTGCATTGTTTAGGATAATGTGATCAAGCTCTTACCTGATTCTGTGTGGTATAAATTCTGTGTGAGTTGACAGTAAAGACAGTTCCAGTTAAACCTAAGCTAATGCCTAGCTATAATACCTTGGTCCTGTGTCCCAGCGAGGAAGCAGTTCTCTGACTAAAGCATCCAGGCGGGGTGCCAAGTGGTCTGTCATGGTCCCCACATGGCTGAATATGAGTATCATCTGTGATGGCTTGACTAGGATCAGGGCATGCAATAGTTACCACAGAAAGTGACATCACCTCCAAAAATTAGAAGTATTTATTGCATGTGGGGATTTTCCAGATTGGTGGATAATCTCCTTGTGAGAAGATGCTAATCCTTACACAGAGCAAAAAGAAAAAATGTGCACATGCAATGCCATCATGCTCTGCCTATGGATGGCAAATATCTTACCACTTGTCATAGTGCTTTTTCACAGCTAACCTGAGTCCTGTTAGGGAACACTACAAGTTGAAACTGTATCCACAAGATCAGACTGCTAGCAATAATTGTTTCCTCTTTATGACACACATGGATTTAGTTTTATTATCGCTCTTTAAAATCAGCTTAATATTAGTCCCGTGTTTTAGAAAGCCTGAATCCTTTGCATCACGCATGCACACTGCAGTTTTCTCCAACTGTATGAGTGAATGAGTCAATGCTGGACTGATTCCTCAAAGAAACAGAAAAAACTATGCCTAATCTGGTGGAGAATTTAGTGCATTGTGGAGGAGCCAGGTTTGTGTTCAGGTTGCCAAGGTAACTAATCTTGTTGACATTTTGACATCGGTTGAAAAAGAAACACCAGCCAAAACATGTGCATGTGGTAGCAAGGTCAATGATTACAGGAAAAGAAGAGCAGTGTGCATGGAGATGCGATGTTGGCATCAGAGAGCAGAAATGATAGGTAGTAGAGAACAAATACACACACAAGCAAATAAAAGGGGCTAGATTGGTGATTAAAACTTTCTTTCCACTGGTGTATGATATGAAAACTCCATGATTCCAGTTCCATTTTAAGCTATGCATAGACATAAGATGACCGCTGTCCATTTGATTCCCACATCTATAAGAGGCTCTTAATCCAACTTGCCTACATGTTTTCAGAGGGAAAAAAAAAAAATGAAAATCCGGCAAGTTAGAAAATCCATCCCAATCAATTCTGTACGGAGTTCAGCAGAGGAGGCAGGGCATGCTTGTGCTGATCTTCTGTCCCCTCTAACAGATAACCCTGAAAGAATATGGAGTACTATGCAACACTCTTGTACTTCATACCTGGAGGGTGGTTAGATCATTACCACACAATGGATCACCCCTTAATGTTTACAGGCAGTCTGAGGGGGAAATAATTCTGCAGATGAGCAAGAGAATGATATACAGTACTTATAAGAACTTGCTAAAAACAAATTAAGTTCCCGGTCATGCCAGTGCAATTTGGGAATTGAAATCGTACCTGAAATCGCATCTAATGAATGTGGATGTCAGTGTCTTAACATTTGCGACTTGCTGCAGCACGATTTCTAAAATAGTTCTTGCATTACTTTTTCTGCAGTTTAGCTGCAATTTCACACACATAGAATATAATGGAAATCGCACTGCAAACTGTAAGAAATAATTGAAAATCTTCACAAGTAGCAATAAAGTCTTCAGAAATCGCACCTGAAATCATGTTGGAATTGAATACAAATCACACAATTTTAAATTGCAGCGCTGTGACTGGTGGCTAAGTAAATAACTTGAATAATGTACTTCTATTTTTCAGCTTTTGTACACCTGTATGGCTTTGATTTCTGTAAAGGTTCACAAAAATGAGTTCACAAGGCTTCTGTTAATGAGCAGAAGAGGAGAGGGGTGGGCACAACAGCTGTATGTGACTCTGCTATCCAGAAGATTTACCCCCCTTCATGACCAGGCCATTGTTTACTATATGGCACTGTGCTACTTTAACCACTTGCCTACAGGGCACTCATATCCCCTTCCTGCCCAGGCCAATTTTCAGCTTTCAGTGCTGTCAGTGACAATTGCGCGGTCTTGCAACATTGTACCCATACAAACTTTTTATCATTTTTTTCTCACAAATAGAGCTTTCTTTTGGTGGTATTCAATCACCGCTGGGTGTTTTATTTTTTTGCACTATAAACAAAAAAAGAACAAAATTTTGAAAAAAAAAAAAAAAAGTTTTCCTTTGTTTCTATTATAAAATATAGCGAACAGGTAATTTTTCTTCTTCACTGATGTGCGATAAGGCTGCACTGATGGGCACTGATGAGGTGGCACTGATAGGCGGCACTGATGATGCAGCACTGATATGCACTGATAGGGGGCACTGACTGGCGGCACTTCTGGGTACAGGTGGGTGGCATTGATGGGCATAGGTGGGTGGAACGGCTGGGCACTCGTGGGTGGCACTGCTGTGTGGCACTAATCATCAGTGCCGATCTGTTCTCTAACAATTGCCGGTTATCGGCAGTACTTTCCTCACTCTGACTGTATTTACCCGGTGATCTGCTGTGTCATTGGACACAGCTGATCACATGGTAAAAGGCCGCTGTGATTAGCCTCTTACCACAGCACGTGATCAGCTGTGTCCGTAGGACACAGCGATCACGGAGATTGCCGAGTACGTGCCGCTGGGGGCGAGCAGGAGGGCGCGTTCTGGAGTACATCATATGATGCCCTCCCAGAACTGGACAATCATGCTGTAGCCATCATTCGGCTATAGCACGGTTGCCAAGTGGTTAACTGACAATTGCATGATCATGCAACTCTGTACAAAATGAAATTTGTATATTTGTTTCACACAAATAGAGCTATCTTTTGGTGGTATTTGACCACCACTGAGTTTTTTTATTTTTTTGCGCTGTAAACAAAAAGACCAATTTTTTTTTCTTTTTGCTATAAAACATATCCCATAAAAAATAAATAATTTTATTATATAAACATAGGCCAAAATGTATCCTGCTACAACTTTGGTAAAAAAAAAAAAAAAATCTTAATATGTGTATAATTGGGTTGCCTGAAAAGCATAGTGTCTACAAATGACAGTACATATACTGGAATTTTTTTTTATACTAGTAATGGCGGCAATTAGCAACTCATACCGGGACTGTGATAGTACGGTGGGAATTCTGACACTGGCTAACTGACACGGACGTCCCCTGTGAAACTAATACAGTGATCAGTAGTAATAAAATGCACCGACTCTGTACTGACACTGAGCAGGAAGAGGTCAACATCTGGGGCAAAGGGTTAACTGTGTGCCTAACTATGTGTAATGTGTACTGAGTGCTGTTTTACTAGTGGATATGCTGATTTTTATCCCCTGCTTTGCAGGGAGACAAAAACCAACACATCCCCGCTGTCAGTAAACAGATGTGTTGTTGATCAACACAAGTCTCTCCTGTCACTAGCTCTGATGATCATCAGGTCCTGGCCATGAATCACCGGCTGGGACCCACTAATCAGCATGTCAAGGCCTGCACTGTAGTAGTACAGCTACAGTGCACAGTTGGCAAGCAGTTAAAGAGCTGAGATCAGAAGGTCCAGCATCAGAGCTCCGAAACTATAGTGATAGCTATCCTCCTGGAGCTCCATAAAACTGTCGGGCGTAAATTAAAGTATAAGTCCAAGAGATGGTAGGAACCTTGTTGGACGTAAATTATAGTATGCTCAGGGATGATAAATTTATATTGCCTGACGCCCGGGACATTTAGTTCTGGGTGCTGGGCAGGTAGTTTTTGATATCCTTCAGCTTTCCTGTGGGCAAGTGCCAGCCTTTCCTGGCCATCGAGGCTGGGAAAGAATGTAATGCAGTGCGATGTGCACTGCATTACAAGAATGTAATGCAGTGCGATGTGCACTGCATTACATTACAGAGTTGCATGATGTGATGTGCACTGCATTACATTCAGGGGAGGCATCCAGGGTGTTTTAGACCCTGGATGGCTCAATAAAGAGAACCTGTCACCAAAAACTTTGTCCCTTATGTGATGAAAAAACAAATTAAGTAAAAGATAAAAAAAAGTTTAGTTTTTTTTTTTTTTTTAATTGTAAAGCATCAAAGTTACACTCAAGCACATAACATCCTCCCCCGAAAAAGACTGAGGGCCCCCCCCCCCCACATATACACACACGTAAAAGCACATGTTGGGTCACCTGTGCATGAAAACGTCCATTGCGATACACATTTTATATAACACCGTGCACGCCAGAATGAGAGCAATAATTCTAGCAGCAGACTTCCTCCGGAACGCTATACTGATGATCTATAAGGGATTTAAAAAGGTAACCTATAGAAAATATAGGGTACTGACGTTTGTAGCCATTTCACAAGCGCACGCAAATTTAAGTGTTGACATGTTGAATGTCTATTTACTTGCTGCAACCTCATCTTTCATATTTTACAAAAAATAGGGTAATTTATTGCTTTTTTTCTGCCCTAAAATTAACTTGGTTTTATTTTTTACTAGAATTTTGCGGAAATATCATGCAACATACAAAAATTGGAAGTACCACTATTTTATTCTCTAGGGTGTCTTCTTTCAGAAAATATATAATGTTTGGGGGTTTTGTGCATGATTTTTAAGCACGTGCAAAAAAACGCAAATACGGCTCAGGCAGCGAAAGGGATTCGTGACAAGCACCCAAATCAGTGTTCATTACACTGCAAGGTCTCTCCCCTCCCTGCTAGTCCCCGGGTGCAGCGCTGGAGACAGGCAGGGAGGGGAGGAGATAAACAGCGCAATGTTAAAATTATTACACGTTTAAGTTGCCATAAAGCCCCTTTTGATTTTAAAAGCCCCAGATATTCCTAATATCACCTCCGATTTAAATACAATTTTGGTTCAAATTTTTTTTTTTTTTACTGGACAACTACTACTACTGGACAAGTAGTTTTTTCACAAAATGTCCACAACCCTGATGCCATTTATCAAAGTTTCTGAATTCTGGAGCTCAGCTTTCATACAAAAACACCCCTAAATTTTAGTATAAAGCTCAGTATACAACAATATACCAAAAGTTGGCTGGTTCAGCAGAAACTCACCAACTTTCAGTTAGTATGTACCAGGGGCGGACTGACTATTCAGGCACTCGGGCACTGCTCGAGGGCCCGGGGTCAGTAGGGGGCCCCATGAGATGCCCTTGGTACCTTTCATAGGCTTTTTTGGGTGTGGTTTGAGTGTGGGCAAGGACACAGGGGCCCCATGATTTCCTATTGCCTGGGGGCCCCATGAGTTGTCAGTCCGCCCCTGGTATGTACTCCTGTTTATTCAACAGAAGCTGGTCTAGTGATTGGCTTCTGTGTAACAGTCATGCTGGAAAACTCATCATTCAATCAGTGCTTGCAGCCAATTGCAGAAAGGATTAATCTCTGTATTCTGAGTGAGGGAGTCCCTGCAATCAGAATTCAAATACACGGGGGGAGAGATCCCTGCATCTACATAGCTTGTGTTGATGTGGAAATCTTTGAGTGTCAAATGAAGAAAAAAAAAAAAAATCTCAGCATGTATACCCTGCCTAAAACAACTGGTCAGGCTGTCACGGCTTAATAAAACTTCAACAAAATCAAAATTCAAAACATTCAGATTTAAATAGCTATAAACAGAGATAAGGTAATCTCAAAACTTGTTTTAAAAACAAACATTATTTTGTATACAAAACAAAAAAAGTTTAAGGTGTGATTCAGGACATAGCTACATGTAGGCACATTTGGCAACAACAATATTATAAAGTTAACTGTGACCCAAATAAGGATTGCTTAGAAACTATTTGTTTAGATTGTACACAACAAAAATTAAGTTCTTAAAATGGTGTTATCTAGAGCTGTGTTTTTAAGTCTTTTTTCAGTCAAGGACTGCGTACAATCCCAGGGCACACCAGTCTGATGGCTCGTACACAGAAGGCGGTGCGTCTGAGTGTGTGCTTTTTTTGTGCGTTCCCACGCATCGCTTTTTTTTATGGGCTGTTCTATGTTTGTGAAGCTCATAAAAAAGGTGCTGGCATGATTTTTTTTAAATCGTTCCACACCAAAAAAATGGTACTACGGTACTATGTGTTTTGGCGAGCACAAATGTACGCATAGTTAACCTCCCCAGCGGTCTGATTATGCTCATATTTCTGTGCTCAAAGCGGTACATTTTTTTGCATGGAAATATGTATTTTTTTTTATTGTAGGCCTGTAATTTTTAGGAATAACTCACTGAAATCTGTCCAAACAAGAGTCTAATAAACCTCTTGGGCAAGGGCGGACTGACAGCTCATGGGGCCCCATGGCAATAGGGGATCATGGGGCCCCTGTCTCCTCACCCAAACCCAAAAAAGCCTATGAAAAAGCCAATGAAAGGTACCAGGGGCATCTCATGGGGCCCCCTACTGACCCCGGGCCCTCGGGCATTGCCCGAGAGCTCAAATGGTCAGTCCGTCCCTGCTCCCGGGTAAGTTAAAATTTGAAACACGAAATCATAAATTATAATTTACTAAAAAAAATCATAAAAATAATATAATAGTAAATACATTTAATTAAATATAATCAAACCAAAAACACTGAAATTTGAAATATAGCACCAAGTTCGCACATCACTGAGCAAAGTCGCAAAATCGTTTTTAGTGTCTGATGACGAATTTCCCCACAAATCATTATCACTCAATTCTGCAAGTGGTTCTAATTTACTATCACTGTTCTCTAGCTGGGCTAAAACCACTTTTGACCTAAAGGGACGCTTTTTGGACGCCATGAACATTTCTCAGTTTCCAGGTAGAAAGAACAATAAAAATGCAGGCAGGGCACAGGACAAAGCACTCGGGACAAAATGTATGTGATATGGTTTGATACAGTAATGTTTTACTATGTGATTTTAGTGGTTTTAGTGAATGTCACTTTTACAACTTTCAAATTTCCCGCTGTTCCGTCCCCCATACGTCTCGACGTCGCAGGGAACGGAACCCAGAAGACAGATGCCGGCATCTGCCGGAGGACATTACAAGGGACACTGCAGGAGGGACATCACGGGAGCGCAGGACAAGGTAAGTGCAGAAGAGATCCCGGAGCAGTGCTGTAAGGTATTCCCAAGTGTAGCTCGGGGTTAACGCTTGTGGTGCTGAAACTTTACCCCGAGCTACACTCGGGAATACCGCCAGGGAGGTTAATAGATGAGTGGGGGCACCATTAAGAATTTATGGCACCCGCTCACGTCTGCACAAGGCAGGGCATTTTTGTGCAGTGCGGGGAAAACGTATGATTGTTGCATGTTACTGCACTGCATGCCCTAAAATGTAGTTTGTAAAGCAGTGTTATGTGGTCTGTAGGTTGCAAATCCTCTCCTAGGACAAATTATATTCCTGTTGCCTCCTCCAAATCCCCCTCCTATCAAAAAAAACTCATTTGACCACATCCATCATCACTACCAGAAGTAGTGATAGTGACAAAGCAGAGGAGGAGGAGGAGGAAGTGTAGGCTATGCTCCCCCATGCCCATCCACCAAGCTCCTCTCCCACCTGCCTATATACCAGAGATAGCACAGAACACACTTAAATTGGACTTTGCAGGGGTGGATTCCTTCCCCTCTACACACAATTTCTGCTGCCAAAACAGAAGCAGTGTGGGGAAGAGTCAGGGAGACATAATCAGGCCGTGATCAGAGAGCGATGCTCTGTTAACTCCTGTTGTACAGAAAGGACTGAGAGAGCACAGCCCGCACTTCCTCCCGGCTCTCTCCTCTTGCTGCTACAGTATGTGTACTCCTGTTGGCAACCCAGAAAGCTGTTGGGGCCACCAGGCCTGTCCTTAGCAACCAATCATGTCATTGGTTGGTAGGACGTAGACAAGTAGCCTGCACAGCTTCCTGGGTTGCCAACAAGAAGCATCAAGAAGGAGAGAGCCAGGAGGAGGTGTGGGCTGTACTCTATCCTTCCTGTCCGTACACAGGAGTTAAAAGGATCACTCTCTAATCAGTCTGTTATGGTTTGGGACAGTTTTATCATTTTGTCACAGCACCCCAGTTGAAAAACACTGATCTGGACAACAAAAATTTAACATAATAGAAGTAAACCTGCTTATTTGGAGCGATCTGTGAAAAGCAAACCATTGTGAATCACTTCTCAAAGAGTGGCAGAGGCACTGCTGAAAGCCATCCAGGAGGAGATCCGGCCTTTTTTCTTTTTAACAAGAATGACGTGTTGCAAACATGAGCCTTGCGTTGTTGGAGGAAGGGAAGGAAAGCGTCACGGGGGGGTAAGTGCAAAGAATTAAGCTTTGTAGCTTACCCCAATAACAATATGAAACAAGTATTATAAACTCTAAGGGCACCTTAATGTTCAAGTCTCATCCACACCACTGTGTAGGATACAGCAGAGCATGAAAGGCTGTGGGTTTTAAAGTGCAGGAAGCATCCTACAGCTGGACTTCTAAATGTGCCACATTGTGAATGATCCCTTAACATGTCATACACATGGACAAATACACAGAGCCATGCATAAACACCACATTAACATAAGGCAAACACAAATATTATTCTAGAAAAATTTTTTGGGCATAATTCATTACTTTAGTGACAGTGAACAATTTAATTTGCAGTGAATAATTCAAAATAGACGGATACAGTCATCCACGCAGAGTTATTAAAACATTATACAGTTTCATTGATTACTTATATAAAATAACTATGAGCTGAGAGAAAACTTTAGGATAAAACAGACAGGTTAGCAATTCATTTATTTCACACACCAAATATAAACATCCCCTAAAACATACACTATGTCAGCCTTTTTCATCCAGGGTACCCTCTGGGTTCTTCAGGGGTGCCTTGGCTAAATCCCATAAAAATTGACCCAAATTACCCAAAAATTGTCAAAAGTTCAACGGGTGGATCAAGCATGCACATTTGTTACACAAAGCCATGACTTCATTGTGCAGCATTGCAATTGTGGTCACCATGCAGGTCAACTGCTGGCATCCTAACAACCGACATTCATAGTTTGATAAGGAGGGCATTGGACGCCTGAGGATGTCCTTGTTTGCTTCTCCCCTACCTCTTTCTACATCAGCACTTGGGTCACCTTAGCTGAATGAGGGGGGAGAAACTATGGGGGGGGGGGAAATAGAACAGCCATTTTATATATCAAACATTTAGTTTTGATTAAGCAATATATATTGGATGTATATTTTGTGTTAGAATGCCATCTATACCTCCAGCTGGGAAGATTGCTCTGTCTTTTGAAGAACTTTTCCCTCAAGGAACTACTGGAATTAACATGCCTTGCATGAATGACCATTTACATTTCAAAGAACTCCACCAGAAACCAAAATGAAACTTCAAAAGTAGTTAGAAAGTTAGGTTCCCACCCATCTTGGGACATAAATTGTATTAGATTCCACAGCCAGTTAAGGCAATACTTTTAAATCCAATACTATGTGTCGTGCTGCTCTTCCAGCATGTAACTCTAACTACATGCTTGTATAATAAATACATCTATTTTTTCAATCTGGCTTCCACAGTCAAAAAGTTACTGAAACCAATGAGGTTGGGTTTCCCCCATCAAAACTGAAGGAGAAGAGAAACGCAGGTATACTAGTCAATACTACCGTGCAAAGGTATACTATTGCTTTGTAAGAATATATCACCTCTAATGTTGGGTGTCATACGTGTGTGGATGCTGCTGTGATATGTAAAATTACCAGTTTAGATTTTGCATTTAAGAATGGGGTGCCTCAAGATTATGCAGAATTTTAAAGGGTGGCTTCACTAGGGTGAAAAAAAAAAAAAGTGTGTGTGTGTGTACACAATGCCAAGGAGCCCTCATTGTAATCAAATTGCAACTATATACCTGAATAGCTTTCATATAAAAGGATTATGTATTCTATGCAAATCTTGTCTGTGTATAGGTATTGTTAGAATTCACTTAAAGATGCTTAAAGCGGTAGTAAACCACATTGGGGGTGGGGGGTGGGGACTAATTTCAGTCCTCGCTCCGGGTTTACCTGCTCTGGCCACTTAAATGGCCAAGCCACAGTGACGTCACTCCCTCCATGCCTGCAAGCGTCACAGCCATGGCATGCCATCCTTTGAGAGCGCAGCGACATCACCGGCCATTTCACATGTAAATATCTCCTAAACGGAGCACATTTAGGAGATGTTTACAGTACAGAGCAAAAAGGAAGTTTACTCCCACTTTAAATATCATCACATACCCCGTCCACAAACTAGGCATATACTGAAAGCCTAAAAGCTAGCCATATGGGGATTGAATTGTATCCAATTCCTGCTGATCCTGTGGATTTAAACATCGACTGAGCCAGGTAGAAGATAATCGGCAGAACAGTGATTGCATTCTATCAGATTCACTTACTGTTTGGTAGGTACTGGGGCAGTGGAGATCACTTAATCCATCCTGTTTAGCATGAATGGAGGAATCTAGTGATTTTCACATGTTCAGCCTTGAGACTAAACCAGAGATATCTACTACACTGTATGGCTAGCTTTAGCGTTCCACAAAAGGTAAAAACAAATCCTGAAAACTGCATCTATCAGTAGGCAGGTATTGGAAGAGCTTCTCCAAAAACAGCCAGTGAAGGGCTTCTCCTGTAGATCTTTTAAATTAGACAGCAAAAGGTGGGTAGTTACTTAAATGGCCCACCTTCCAGCAAAAAGGCCACTTATGACAAAGATCTTCACAGTTGAGCTAAGCTAGGCATTGTCTGTCTCCTGCAAGTAGATAAAAAAAAGTGTGCAGTATCCACTCCTTGTGGAGAAGGAAGTGGTGACACTTCAGGGTCTAGGACAGGGGTCTGCAACTTTTAAGACATAAAGAGCCACTTGGACCCGTTTCCGAAGGGAAAAAAAAGACTGGGAGCCGCAAAACCATTGCAACATTTAAAACAAATCCGACACTGCATATATTGTTTCTTACCTTAATGCTATATACAGGATTGTGCAGTTAGCTTCATCCCCCATATAGTAATTCATCCCCCATAGTAATTCATCCCCCATATAGTAATTCATCCCCCATAGTAATTCATCCCCCCTATAGTAATTCATCCCCCATAGTAATTCATCCCCCATAGTAATTCATCCCCCATATAGTAATTCATCCTCCATATAGTAATTCATCCCCCATATAGTAATTCATCCTCCATAGTAATTCATCCCCCATAGTAATTAATCCTCCATATAATAATTCATCCCCCATAGTAATTCATCCCCCCTATAGTAATTAATTCCCCATATTGTCTCAATTCACTTACCTTTGCTCCGCGCGTTCCTCTCGCTGTGTTCCCGCGCTGTGTTCCGGTCTTCAGGGCGGACTGTGAGAGGAGTTCGTCACGTTGCCCCGCCTACATCCTGGCTGCCCCGCCTACATCCTGACAGCTAATGTTCCACGCTCCGCGGGCCGGATTAAAAGAGTCCTGACTTTTGAGGCGGCCGCCCGAGAGGAGGGAGGGGAGCGGGCGCCCGGCACACAGAAGAGCCGCATGTGGCTTGCGATCCGCGGCTTGCCGACCACTGAAACCCTATTGCCTGTCACCTGGTGGGCAGTGTGCTCCGGAGCCGCAGCAAAGATGAAAAAGAGCCGCATGCGGCTCTGGAGCCGCGGGTTGCCGACACCCGGTCTAGGAGAACACCAATGCAGCCTAGTCCTGTGCACTGGGGATTGATGAATTTTAAATTGAGGTGCATCTAAGTTAAAACAGTTTCATCTTAAGGTTTTTTGTGAATTAGGAATGAGTATGTGCAGATTTTCTAGAACTGTGCAGCAGGTAGTGAGAAGTGCACATTGATAACCTGTGTTAAAATGTTACATCACCTCACCAAATATGTATTTTGGTGAGGTGATGTAACATTGCTACTGAACCCTAAACCTCTGGAAAAAAAACAGTGCTACTACTAGACTAGTACATTATTATGTAAGTGTATACCTAGATCAATGCAAATACCACATTTCTTGCAATTGTAAGGAGTATTAAGAACTTTGGAAAGGAGGTGGCATGAAAGCATGCAGTGGGATCTTATGGTATTCTCTATGCAAAACCAGCCTTAACAAAGTACAGTTGTACTTAAAGGCCATTTGCATGAAATATCTGACTCACGCACAATAACTATGTTTCCTGGTCAGCATTAGGGGGTTTATAAGGGGGTTATGTATAACATATTCACTGTGCAGATGTCTTAAAGCAGAGCTCCACCCAAAAGGGGAAGTTCCGCTTTAAGCCTTTGTTCCCCACTCCCCATTAGGGACTGGCACCTTTGGGGAGCGGAGGGGTGGGGGGGAAGAGAGCGGGTACCCGAATTTGACAGGTGTCCACTCCCACTTCCGCTGCGATCGCCTAGGTCAGTGGTGGGCAACCTTTTTTTTCAACTGAGCCAAATCTCGCCAAAACCACGATTGAAATTTATTTTGAGAGCCACATTTTTAAAACTGAAAATACATAGGATGGTACACTGTTTTTAGTTTCAATAAGTTTTTATAGTAATTCATCCCCCATATAGTAATTCATCCCCCATAGTAATTCATCCCCCCTATAGTAATTCATCCCCCCTATAGTAATTCACCCCCCATATAGTAATTCACCCCCCATATAGTAATTCATCCCCCATATAGTAATTCATCCCCCATATAGTAATTCATCCCCCATATAGTAATTCATCCCCCATAGTAATTCATCCCCCATAGTAATTCCTCCCCCATATAGTAATTCCTCCCCCATATAGTAATTCCTCCCCCATATAGTAATTCATCCCCCATATAGTAATGCATCCCCCATATAGTAATGCATCCCCCATATAGTAATGCATCCCCCATAGTAATTCATCCCCCATATAGTAATTCATCCCCCATAGTAATTCATCCCCCATAGTAATTCATCCCCCATATTAATTCATCCCTCATATAGTAGTAGTAAGTAAGTAGCAAGTAGTAAGTCAAGTCCCTCCTGTGTCAATTCACTTACCTTTCTACGCGCGTTCCTCTCGCCGTGCTCCCCGCGCCGTTCCGGTCTTCAGGGCGGACTGTGAGAGGAGCCTAGCTCCCCTCACGTTCGTCACGCTGCCCCGCCTACACACATCCTGACAGCCAATCACTAGCTATCAGGATGTGAGTGGCAGCGAGACTGGCCAATCATTGCTGGGCTAGCTGCAGACTCCTCGGCCACCCGAGAGGAGGGAGGGGAGGGGAGCGGCCGCCCGAGAGGAGGGAGGGGAGGGGAGCGAGCGCCCGGCACACAGAAGAGCCGCATTAAAATGTGTAAAGAGCCGCATGTGGCTCGCGAGCCGCGGCTTGCCGTCCACTGGCCTAGGTGATCAGAAGCAGACGTTGTCTTCCCTCCCCGTATTCTTCTGTGACACATGACAGGCAGTAGAAGACTACGGGACCATTCACAAAGTGCAGTGCTTCCCGTGCAGTCGGCACCCGGCTGTGAAGCCCCACACTGAAGATGCTGGCACCACGGAGAGAAGACGGCCGGTGAAACCAGTGGTGGTGAGGGCACCGCTGGACCGAGGGACAGGTAAGTGTCTGTATTTTAAAAGTCAGCAGCTACAGTTTTCATAGCTGCTGACTTTTATTTATTTTTTTTTTTATTAAGGTGGAACTCCGCTTTAAGTATTCACGCAGACACAACAAATGATCACCATTTTGTTTTTAATATAACCATCTGCTTTGATTGTCAGCTCCATCTAGTGCCTGTAAAGCCATATTTTCTTGAAACACCTCAATTAAAAAAAATGCACTATGGCCACTACATAGAGCTGATGATCACAGGAGATAATCATGTTACAAACAATATTCGCTGTGCCTGTGTAAGTGTTTAAGACAGCTGTTCAGCAAGGTGTTTATACCCAGATTCCTAAGTGCAACACTGCAATAAGATCAATGTGAAATTTTGTATAAAGTGATTAAAAAAACTGCTGAGAAAAGCATTACTAGTGATCTGTGACAACAGCATAACTCTTAACTTTACTGTAAGTTTTCATATTAAACAATCTGCATGTTGAAAATATTATTGGAAAAAAAAAAAATTAATTACCGCAAATATAAAATGCAGGCAGAGGTGCAAACCTTCAACAGCTTCCAAACCCTTGCTGCTAGAAACAAATGCTTGGCCATTCTAACTGGCAAAGCTACCGTCATGGCTTTCTATAACCTTCACACACTACTACTATTGATCTTGATGGGCAGCTGCTCTGGCAAATAGGAATGTCCAAGTGGCAAGAAGGGATGGGTAAGCTTTATGTCAGAGAAGCCCAACACAGCAATGTTTTGGAGGCCGCTGAAGATGTGCATGTACCTCTCTATTTACCTGCAGCAGTTTTTCCCCATCACGGTGTCTCTTTAAGGATAGTTTTCAATAATTAAACTGTGTATTCACTCACTTACAAATGATTAATTGCAGTGGCACAGGTAACAAAGGGTAAGTTTGCTTAAGACAGACAGTTTCATAAGTTACTGCACGCCAAGAACTATGGCTCCAGATTTACTTGTGTCTGGAGCCACAAATAATGTATTTTTGCCCCACATGCGTCAGAACAAACAAAAAAATTAATAGACATTTCAGTTATAAGTGTAAACAACAGGCCATCAGAAACATGTGACACTTTATCCAGAAGTTGTGTTTGAGCTATGTTAGCTGAGTTTAAAGCTGAACTGCAGCAGGTTTAAACATACAATTTCATGCAGTTCTGTATTCCTTTAAAGTAATTAAATGTATTTTTACATAATACTAGCATACAGGCCCGGATCTGTCCTAATATCAGCCTCCTGATTTCCCTTGCACCACAGTAATCAAACTGGGAGAGGGGCAGCTAAAAGAGGTTCTTCTGCATACACATATATTGTCAGAGAGCCTGCAGACTGGAGGAGAGAGCAGACTGAGCAGAACTGATCATCTATCAGTGTCACAGTTCCTTCACTGTCCAGTCTGCAGCCTACCAGTGGGAGATGCCATTCTATTTCTCAGAGACACAGTAATCATTGCCCCTTATACTTACATGCACTCCCTCATTGCTCCTTCCTTCATCACAACTTGCACTGAAATCAGCAGTATCAGTGGCCTAGGGAAGCACTGACTTAAGTCCTTTAGTTATGCAACAGGCAATTGATGACTAGGCCTGAGTACTGTCCGGGGGTGCAAGGGGGGGGGGGGTACATGCTCCTCCATACCCAGAAACACCGGGTAGTGCTGCTGGACACAACAGACGAATGAGCATTGAGAGAGGACAGGCAAGATGGGTATAAGGCAGTCTGATGCTGCCTTTGCCCCCCACTGGCTTTAAGACTGAAAACTGAGCGATCAAATGTTGCTGATTGCTCAAGTTCTTGATGTACAGTGAGCAGAAAGCCAGGGACTGTCAGTCACTGGTTCTCTGCTCTACCCTTCCAGCACTCACTAGAGCACTGGGCTGTGGAGGGGGCGGGAGTGGCTGGCTCAGTGGCCTGCTGAGAGGCTGAGCCAAATGCCAGTCATGAATTTGGGTGGATCTCAACTTTAAAGTGGTTGTAAAGGTTCTATTCATGAAGGTAAAAAGCCTTCTGCGTGCAGCTCCCCCCCCCAGCCCCCCCCCCCCCCCCCAATACATGAGTCCCATCTTGATCCAGCGATGTGCACGAAAGCCTCAACTCTCCAGGGACTCTCTCCCCTCATTGGCTGAGACAGCAGCAGAAGCCATAGGCCAGTGAGCTGAGGAGAGGGAGGGGGCGGGGCAGAGCTGGGCTGTGTATGAATGGACACGCACTGCAACGGCTAGGGAGCAAGCCTGCTTAAGTGCTCCTATAGTAAGCTGCTTGCTATGGAGGCGCTCAGCAGAAGGGAGGGGCCAGGAGCACCAGTGGGGGAACCGGGCACAGAGCACGACAGTATGTTTGTTATTTAAAAAAAAAAAATGAATTGCCTTCAATATCACTTTAAAGTCAGAATCTCTCCAAAGCCTGGACCGGCTCAGTAACTTTAGCTGACAGTGGGCTTTAGCTTTATCCCACTGTCAGATGAAATTGAGTCACAGGAACACAGAACTAAGTGCATTCTTGTAACCAACAGAAAAAATGCATTGGCCTTACTTCTCCTTTAATAATTAACCCACCACAAGCGTGAAGCCCGCTTTTCCCACATTTCTGTACACACACTGAAACACTTGTTTCTGTGCACATTCCAAGAACACAGTGTGAAGAGGACCTAACTATAACAGAGGAAATGCGGTCTTCTTCCTGGCTATACTGTCTGGCAAAGGTCCCAGACACCAAAATGTGAGAAGCCATAGCGTATGCCTCACTGGATGATTAACCCAGTCCTTTAAACGGTCCTTTAGGAATATTCCAAAAAAAAAAAAACATGGACTGTGGTAACGGTCAGTGTGCATTAAGTGGCTCAACATAAAGGCCATATGCAATATGAGATTTTGGCCAACCTTTCCTTTATTTCAGCAGCGGTTTATGCAGGAGGCTAAATTCATGTCCATAACTACTTCTGTAAGTGTATCTATGTATCTAACATAATTCGGTTTTTCTATGCACTTTAATAGCAGTTCAATATACCACATACTGCTATATAGTAATTTATTAATGTCACAGACTGGTTTTCACTGAAACATTCGGACCTCACAAAAACAAAGGCAAAAGTAAACCTGTTTTTATAGGTTTTGGCAAGATGTGTATTGACAAAGCTCAGCCTGAAAATAACTGAAATCCCTAAAGGAAAACAGTTCATCCTTCCATAGATGGAATACACCCATCCTGGTTTCAATATAGCTTTGTCTAAACTGAACTGAGATGCTTCCAAAAAGATCATTTTAGCTTACAGCTATACAAGATGAATATAGGAGCAACTGGCATTGCTATTGAATGAAGTTAATAGAGCATAACATTTGCCATACCGCTAAAATTCTATCATTAATATTTAATAAAAAACTGTTTGTGGCTGTCAAATACATTTTAGGAAAAAGAAAAATAACTGGCATGAGCACTTTTAATAAAATGATTTCTAAAAGTATTTAAAGTAAAGCTTTAGTTTGGACAATGTAGACTTGGGTGTCAGTAAGATAGACATCATAAGGGGCCACATCATACTTGTATTCTAACAGCCTGCTTCGCTATAGTCACCAGTGTTCCTCAAAAGATCTTAGCTCCAGGATATATGAAGATCAGGCTACCACTTGCAATTTAGTGATTGAGTACCAGGCCCAGGGACTACTGCTTAGATGGTAATGGGAGTGCTTCTTCCAAAAGTAAAAGTCAACCATTACAAAGTGAGTATTTGCACGTTAAAGTGGCAGTAAACTGCAAAACAAAACAAAAAATGGCCCCTGCAAGATAATATAATGTGCTACTGTGCATTGCACACTAGTATATAATTTACTTTAAAATCAAGTCCTAAAACGGTGCACTTTTCTATGCATGAAAGTAAAAAAACCTGTGCGTGGCTCCCCCCCTAGGCCCCCTAATACCCGAGCCCAATCTAGATCCAGTGATGTACATGAGAGCAGTGACTCTCCCGGCTTTCTCCCTCCTCATTAGTACAGAGACAGCAGCAGGAGTCACTGGCTACTGCAGTTGTCAATCACAGCCAGTGAAGAGGGAGCGAGGGGCGGTGCTGAGTCATGGTCTGTGTGTCTATGGACACACAAAGCCAGCTTGAGAGCAAGCATGCACATGTGCCCCCATAGTAAGCAACATGCTGGCTCCTCCCACCTGCTGAGTGCTACGGGGGCATGTGCCCTGTGGAACTTCCTCAGATGTATGTTTTCCTATTTCTAATAATGAAAATTTGGGTGACATTGCATCATTTGAAGCACAATCTTATACATACAGTGGGGCAAAAAAGTATTTAGTCAGCCACCAACTGTGCAAGTTCTCCCACTTAAAAAGATGAGAGAGGCCTGTAATTGGCATCATAGGTAGACCTCAACTATGAGAGACAAAATGAGAAAAAAAATCCAGACAAGCACATTGGCTGATTTGGAAAGAATTTATCTGCAAATTATGGTAGAAAATAAAGTATTTGGTCAATATCAAAAGTTCATCTCACTACCTTGTTATATATTCTTTGTTGGCAATGACAGAGGTCAAACGTTTCCTGAATGTCTTCACAAGGTTGGCACACACTGTTGCCCATTCCTCCATGCAGATCTCCTCTAGAGCAGTGATGTTTTGGGGCTGTCGCTGGGCAACACGGACTTTCAACTCCCTCCAAAGGTTTTCTATGGGGTTGAGATCTGGAGACTGGCTAGGCTACTCCAGGACCTTGAAATGCTTCTTACGAAGCCACGCCTTCGTTGCCCAGGCAGTATGTTTGGGATCATTGTCATGTTGGAAGACCCAGCCACGTTTCATCTTCAATGCCCTTGCTGATGGAAGGAGGTTTGCACTCAAAATCTCACGATACATGGCCCCATTCATTCTGTCCTGTACATGGATCAGTCGTCCTGGTCCCTTTGCGGAGAAACAGCCCCAAAGCATAATGTTGCCACCCCCATGCTTCACAGTAGGTATGGTGTTCTTTGGATGCAACTCCGCATTCTCTCTCCTCCAAACACGACGAGTTGTGTTTCTACCAAACAGTTCTATTTTGGTTTCATCTGACCATATGACATTCTCCCAATCCTCTTCTGGATCATCCAAATGCTCTCTAGCAAACTTCAGACGGGCCCGGACATGTACTGGCTTAAGCAGGGGGACACATCTGGCACTGCAGGATCTGAATCCCTGGCGGCGTAGTGTGTTACTGATGGTAGCCTTTGTTACGTTGGTCCCAGCTCTCTGCAGGTCATTCACTAGGTCCCCCCGTGTGGTCCTGGGATTTTTGCTCACCGTTCTTGTGATCATTTTGACCCCACGGGGTGAGATCTTGTGTGGAGCCCCAGATAGAGGGAGATTATCAGTGGTCTTGTATGTCTTCCATTTTCTAATTATTGCTCCCACAGTTGATTTGTTCACACCAAGCTGCTTGCCTATTGCAGATTCAGTCTTCCCAGACTGGTGCAGGTCTACAATTTTGTTTCTGGTGTTCTTCGACAGCTCTTTAGTCTTCACCATAGTGGAGTTTGGAGTGTGACTGTTTGAGGTTGTGGACAGGTGTCTTTTATACTGATAACAAATTCAAACAGGTGATATTGATACAGGTATAGAGTGCAGGACAGAGGAGCCTCTTAAAGAAGAAGGTACAGGTCTGTGAGAGCCAGAAATCTTGCTTGTTTGTAGGTGACCAAATACTTATTTTCCCCCATAATTTGCAAATAAATTCTTTCCAAATCAGCCAATGTGATTGTCTGGATTTGTTTCTCATTTTGTCTCTCATAGTTGAGGTCTACCTATGATGCCAATTACAGGCCTCTCTCATCTTTTTAAGTGGGAGAACTTGCACAATTGGTGGCTGACTAAATACTTGTTTGCCCCACTGTATATTCATCAGTAACATTTCTCTGTAGGTGTAAATTACCAGTACCATGTGATGCATAGGTCAGTGAGCATCCCCCCCCCCCCGTCCACTGATTATACTATGTACGTGGTCATCAGGTAACCCTATTGTTCTTTCAGATGAATTTGACTTGTATGTCTTCCTCATGATGTATGTGATGCAGTCCATTTCTAAATAAAGAATGTTATTTAAAAAAAAAGAAGAAGAAGAAGAAAGTACCTTTAATATAACTTTAACCCTCCTATACCTAAACACTCACAGCCTAGCCCCTAAAACAATCTCAACACTTCTTGCTTAGCCTTAACCCCCTTTGCTCCTTGGCATAACAGTTACCTAATCTGGGCACTAAATGCTAACACTAATTAACCCCCAATGTACAGTTGTGGCCAAAATTATTCAACCCCCAATGCTGTAAAGGGGTTTAGGGACTATAGTGTACATTTGGAATTGTATTCAGAATCAAATCCTACAAGGACGTTGTAACTACCCAAATGCAACTAAAATGACATCAATTGTTTATGTAATACAGTAGTAAATGGTTCTTATGTGGTTTCTTCATTGCCACAATTATTCAACCCCTTAAAGACTACCACTCTGAAGAACAGAGGTTCATACAGGTGCTTTCCATCAGGTATTGAAAACACCTGTGGATGTCACCGAGCAGCAATCAAGCATAATAAGCACCAATTAGGCAGCTTTAAAATGACTGTGATACTCAGCTCCTTCTAGACATTTACTGGTGTGGTTACAAACATGGTGAAGGCAAGAGAATGGTCCAGGAAGACAAGAGAAGAGGTGATTTCTCTTCACAGGAAGGGCAATGGCTATAAGAAGATTGCAAAGATGTTAAACATACCAAGAGACACCTTAGGAAGCATCATTCGCAAATTCAAGGCAAAGGGCACTGTTGAAACGCTACCTGGTCGTGGCAGAAAGAAGATGCTGACTTCGACTGCTGTGCGCTACCTGAAGCGTAGAGTGGAGAGAAGTCCCCGTGTGACTGCTGAGGAACTGAGAAAAGATTTGTCAGATGTGGGTACAGAAGTTTCAGCCCAGACAATAAGACGCACACTGCGTAATGAAGGCCTCCGTGCCAGAACTCCCAGGCGTACCCCCTTGCTGTCTCCAAAGAATAAGAAGAGTCGACTGCAGTATGCCAAAAGCCATGTGGACAAACCACAAAAGTTGTGGGATAGTGTTCTGTGGACTGATGAAACAAAATTAGAACTGTTTGGGCCCATGGATCAACGCTATGTTTGGAGGAGGAAGAACAAGGCCTATGATGAAAAGAACACCTTGCCTACTGTGAAGCATGGTGGAGGGTCAATCATGCTTTGGGGCTGTTTTGCTTCTGCAGGTACAGGGAAGCTTCAGCGTGTGCAAGGTACCATGAATTCTCTTCAGTACCAGGAGATATTGGATGGAAACGTGATGCAGTCCGTCACACACCTGAGGCTTGGGAGACGTTGGACCTTTCAACAGGACAATGATCCCAAGCATACCTCCAAGTCCACTAGAGCATGGTTGCAGAGGAAAGGCTGGAACATTTTGGAGTGGCCATCGCAGTCACCAGACTTAAATCCGATTGAGAACCTCTGGTGGGACTTAAAGAAAGCAGTTGCAGTGCGCAAGCCTAAGAATGTGACTGAACTGGAGGCCTTTGCCCATGAAGAATGGGCGAAGATACCCGTAGATCGCTGCAAGACACTTGTGTCAAGCTATGCTTCACGTTTAAAAGCTGTTATAACTGTAAAAGGATGCTGTACTAAGTACTAAGATTGAATGTCACTTGGGGGTTGAATAAAACTGATAATGCTGTGAGCACAGAAAAGACATTTGTGGTTATTTCATTATAACTGTTATGTTATATTTGTCTGACCTACAAGTGCCTCTTTAATGTAAATGTAAGCAAGATGACTGAATGATCAAAAGCAATGTCAAACTGGCCAAAACACTCAATTTCAGTGGGGGTTGAATAATTTTGGCCACAACTGTACCTGTGTAATACTGCACTGTGGTGAAGTAGGATGTTACAGCACAACAATGGTTTCGTATGGTGCTGACTAACTGAAGCCCTAATAATGCTGTATATCATACTGCAAATTTACTTTAATGTGTGTCCAAAGTCTTTATTTTTTTCCTATTTTTTTTTCTGAAATGTGAGTGGCCTTAATCTTTGATTTTTAATAATATTATCAATTAGCAATATCACACTATTTGAGATTTTTTTTCCCCTGGTTGAATGGTGGAGCCTATTCTGATGGTGAGGAATCCAATAGAGTGGAATACGAAAGAGGGCTTAGGATCCCTTTAAATCCCTAAAAAGGCGTCTCATTCACCAATGCACGGGTAAAAGGTGGAAGTTTCTTTGCAACTTTAGAAGTTTGGATTTCTTATCTTTACACGGATATTTTTTATATATTTCGCGAACTTTTATATATTTCACAAATTTTTGGTGTTTACTATTATGATGGATTTTCACTATTAATATGATTTACGATATATTAGTACACACTTTATATATTGATTGTATTTAGAGGTCTATGTTTGCGCTGTTTATATCAGTTACTTTAATGTATGTCCAAAGTCTTTATTTTTTTTCCTATTTTTTTGATCAAGTGAGAAAGGTTAAGAACCCATTGTCAGATTTTTTTTTTTTTTTTGTCTTGCAACCCAGTTTGCCATTGCAACACAGGGGCTGGTGTGAATAGACCCTTAGGGCCACTAAGTGATCCCACACTGGTAACAGCAATAGTAGACACTACAGGCTTATCTTTCATTTCTAAGGTGGCATGCAACACATTAATGAGAGCCAAAGTGGTCTTTTCTTAGCCAAGGAACAAGGTTGGCTTCCTGCAACTCTTCAGAGGCATCACCATCCAGCAAGGATTTTTTTTTACACGCTTCAGATAGAACCTCCACAGCAGATGGATCAGAGGCTATTAAGCTGAAGATGGGTCAGATAATTAATTTGTTTGCAGAAGTTGTTTATGTACTTTTTCAGCCTCTGCAGTCAGAGTCAACAATCAAAGTTGCAAATTCTTAAACAGTGGGGTCTTGTGAGCTACTATGGAGTGAAAATAATGCTCTTAATGTGTTAAACCAATCTTGTGCTGTGAATATTAACAAATAAAATAAATTAAAATGAAAATAGTGGGTCATCTACACTCTACACCTACTCATACCAATGTGTCACAACAAATCCAAAATTATATATAAGTGTTGCGCTCCACTGACAATCGAAATATGTGATATCAAAACAAAGTACCAACCAAAACAAATTCTATGTGAAATTCCAATCGCATCATTGCAGCAACAATGTCCTTATTCAATCCATGACTTCACACTCCTGGTGATGTGACAGAAATGATTTGCGTGCAATCCACCAATAATACGGTGAAGGTGCACATTTTATTATTGGTGGATTGCACGCAAATAATTTCTGTCACATCACCAGGAGTATGAAGTCATGGATTGAATAAGGACATTGTTGCTGCAATGATGCGATTGGAATTTCACATAGAATTTGTTTTGGTTGGTACTTTGTTTTGATATCACATATTTCAATTGTCAGTGGAGCGCAACACTGTTATATATAATTTTGAATCAAAGTTGCAATTTTACATAGTTAGTTTGCTGAAAAAAGACAAAAGTCCATCCAGTTCAACCATTAAAAAAATAAAAAAGTTAAAATCATATACCCAACAGTTGATCCAGAGAAAGACAATAAAACCCAGCAAAGCACGATCCAATTTGCTCCTGCAGGGAAACAAACTCCTTCCTGATCCCCCGAGAGGCAATCGGATATTCCCTGGATCAACTTTATCTATAAATGTTAGTGTCCAGTTATATTCTGTGTATCCAAGAAAGAATCCAGGCCTTTTTTAAAGCAATCCACTGAGCTGGCCAGAACCATTTTGCTAAGAAATCATTTGGCAAAAAAGCTCCCTGACATTTCTGGCAGTGGCCATCTTGAGTAAGCGCAGATGATTTATGTAGCATTTACTTCCTGGAATCCATTTGCCCTTAGCTTAGGAATTGGCTGAGCTGAGAACCCTCCCTCCCCTCCTGGGATCTATGACACCATTTGACTAGGCATGGAAACCAGGAAGTAACTAAAGAAATGTAGAAAAAAAAAGTTTAAAATCCTATTTACTGATGCTAGCAGCATAAGAATTAAAAATAGTCCATGTTGATTGAGAGTAAAATTCCGCTTTAAGTACCTTTTACTCTATCCCTCCACAAATTTAACCATCTACCAATTATGTAAAAAAATACCACTTAAATTGTATTATTATAAATGTATTTCTGATCAGGTACAAAATAAACATGAGGATCAAAATGTAAAATAAACACTTTTTAAAATTGACTGCATTTAAATTGTAAAAACCTAAAGACCATCGAGGGTTGTTTTGGTGGACAAAGCCAGCGATTCATAATGACACTAAGAAATATGCCTAGAGCAATGATTCTTATGTAACATTATCTCTTTGTTCTCACTTATTTTAAAGTTGTGTACACCCATAACAGATTTATTACGGGGAGACAATATTGTGTTTTTGAAGACATAGGCACCGTCACAGGCAGAATGCTGACTGCAATACTGCTCCTGGGCAAATACAAAATGACACCTAGTTGGAAAATGATCAGATGTACTAATAACTGGATCACAATAACAGCCACAGTTCATATTAAAATTAAAGAGACACACTTTTTACCAAGGCTGGACTGAAAAGATGAATAAAGTCAACTGCATATTGAAAAATAGGTAGAATGTGAAACATCAGTAATGTTTCGTTTTTAAGTTTATAAAACTGTTCCCTGCAATTCTTCACCGCTTTATTTGCATGCTTCCTGAAAAGAAAATAATGTGCACTGAACTTGTAATTTAGCTCAGAGCTGAATGTAAAAAATATGGAGATGCATAAACCGTTTTAGCGCATCCACACAATCACATCAAGAGTCAAACTCCAAAGTCTTAATGCCTCCCATGTAATAAAAGCTCATAATTCCTTGTCAACTGAACCCCATCCCAAAATGTAGGTTGCTTGTCGCACTACAGCCACACTAAAAAAAAAAATCATCATCATTAGAAAACTTCCTATTTCATATGAAAACAGAAGTAGTAGATTTCACCAGCAGGTAGAAATTATAGCTGCTAATTTAGGCAAAACCAGGAAACTGTGAAAAGAGGATCCATTTATGTTAATACACCAATGTTCACAAACAGGAGGTGTCTGTATAGCACACACAATACTTAAATACTTTTTCTTTTACAGTAAAAATGATTTACATATTAATGTTTGTTATTGTACATGTAGTTGTGCAAAAGAGTTCACTCACACCTGACGTTTGACCAGGTGGAACACTGAAGGAAATTGCTAAAAAGAAAAATAAAACAAACCAAAAATAAAGGTGAGCAAATTTTACAGACAAAACACTCATGTGGTCTGAGGACCATACGTTATGAAACTTTAGATGCTTCAGTGGGAAGAAAGTTTAACTTGCAGGAGAGATAACAAAACTAATACTTGAGTCACTGAGACTAAGAAAAATGGGTTGAGGCTGCCTAAAACTTGAAGCAACATCTTTATTTTACACTGCAAAGAAGTCAAATAAGGTTGCACACTGCACTGTTTATGGAGGTTATATATATATATATATATATATATATATATATATATATATATATATATGCATGCCATTTCATATACTTTATTACATAGAAAAAGGTTAAATACACGGGAATGCACCAAACATTCTGACAGTTTTAGACATGCAATACAAATTTTGTACTTATCTTTTCAAAGCTAATACAGTGTAACACTCAAAGTACATCGGAAACATCACAGACCTCAGCGCATTTTATGTAACAATGTTCACTTCATTAGAGGTTGATGTTTCTGACAGCATGTCTGTGAATCAAACAGTGAACCAAATCAGTATCAGTTCCCCCTGACAAAACTATTGTTGAGGACATAAGATTTGTATTGTTTTTCTTGATTCACAGACATCCTGTCAGAAACATCAAACTCCTGATGAAGTGAACATTGTTTCACGAATCGTGTTGAGATCCTTTGGGCAACCTTATTTGACTTCCTTGTGTCTGGGATGCCTAGATGTTTCTTGCTCTCTCTTTTACATTGGAGTTCTGGTTAAGGAAGGAGCTTGAGTTTGACGTTTCATGACCAAAACATAAAGGCCAAAGCTATAACTACAAATGAACAAGAGCATTCAATATGCCTTCAAGATGAAAATTCTGGTGCAAGAAAAAAGTTCTAAGTATCTGGAGGCTACCATTGGTCAAAATAAAAGGACAACCATGGACATACCATAGAATAGCTGAAACTACATGAAACTATGCATAAGAGTTTTATAGGGAAGAAGAAAGTAGGTAAGAAGCCCAAGCTAGAAGAACAAATGTGGTCCCTTTGCAGAACTTGATATGGTTAACACAGCTTCAACAGTCTGGGCATTATAGAAGATGACCAAAGCAGACTGGCCAAACAAGATTTAGGCTTCATGCACATCAGCATCTAATCCCAATGTTTGAGCACCTGGGAGGCAGAGGTGTAGCATTCAGGCCCACTGTCAGCAGTCTGTCAAAATCAACGACAGACTGAAATAGGCAAGCTGGATGCTGTACCAATCGGTACTCACTTTTAAGTCCATATACATTCAGGGATGTATTCAACAAAACACAGAAACCAATCCATGCTCTGGAAACATGCCATTTTCCCCGTCACGTCCTGAACAACATTATGCAGAGATTGGGAAAGTTTGTGCATGTGCAAGTTTTTACTTACTCAACAAGCAAAAAATAAACGGGAATCTCAAGCAATCAAATATAGGCAAAGTACAGATTTACTTTAAAGAAAGTATATGAGGATGTGACGAAGGCGGTGTCAGACCCCTGACCTTCTCACCAAACTCATGACCGAAGAACCAGCCAATCTAAACCCACAATGTCACGTGCGTAACAATGCCACGCCCAGCTGCACAACAATTTTCCAGCTAATTGGACCACAATAGATGTACTGGCAGCCTGGGAGCAATTGTTACTGGGTCAGGTTAATTACGCAATTAACCCTTCACACTGCCGCCACCTCCTTTTTGTACAGAGACAGAGGAAACTCGGCAATCTCAGCAATGACACTATGATGGCTGAAATAATCGTCTGTATAGCACTGCCACCACAGACAGGTTATACAGAGGGTTAAACAAACACAGTAGCGCTTTTTTAGAGGCAGGAATTCGTAAATTGCATTAACGAGCTATAGAAACAGTTCAACACTTTCAGAAAGATTTATTACTAAAAGGTCAAAAGGGTGCAATAAAAATATTAACAGAAAAAAGAAACCTATATATATATATATATATATATATATATATATATATATATATATATATATATATATATATATATATATATATATATATATATATATATAAATATACAGAGAACAACAGCACAGCAAAGAGGTAACAGAAAGGAGGTTAAAGGGTTAAAGTACTTGCCAGTCAGCCTTGGGTTTGCAGATCAAGTTTCAGAGCAAAAGGGCCGTCTCCCAAGTTGGTTCTGATGTTAAAAAGGGAGAATTCCTCAACTTAACTCTCTTAGGCCTGACACCCCATTTTGTAGTTCCCTAGCAGGGAGTGTCTCTGAAGTCAAGGGTCAATGCCCAGTTTAGGGAGGGAAGGTCTGGGTGTAGACCTAAACTAGAGCCAAAATCTCTTCTAGTTCACATTTTGGCTCATAACTTTTCCTATGCACAAGTGACATTCCACCCTTGGGTAGATTACTATGCAGATACATCTGAGGAACGGGTAGATATGAAATATGAAATACATATTTGAGGGGTTCCAGAGATGTAATTTTCTGCTTTCCTAGGTATTCCAGTCAGGGAGTGTGACCTATCAAACTGTTTGTCTTCTCCTGGCCAATCTGAAGAAATGCCTGGTTTTTATGCAAGTCTCCCATATTCCAAGATATGAGACATAGGGGAAAAATGGATTTTTAAAAGTGTTATCTGGTTCGTGCTCCTATGGAATGTCTTTGAACTCCTGGGAAGGCTTGCGTTATATTTTACAATGTGCTAGACTGCACAGCTTTCTTAGACAGCCAGGCGCTCAGCTCAGAAAGGTTGTATAGCTCTGGGCTCCCTGCTGGGCTCTGGCCTGCCTGTGACGCTTCCAACACCCACACCGACCAGATGTCACTGTGGCTCTCAGAGAAGGAGGGGGAGAATGAGGGGAGACATGGAGAATTCTTAACAAAATGGAGGGCCGCGTCTGTCTGTGTGTACGCTTGCTACAGAGGACACTAGTAAATGCTACACTCCAGGCAAGATGGATATAGTAGCATTACATAAATTGGACTAAGTATGGAAATCGATGTTAGTAAGGGCACTAAAACTTCTCTACAGAAAAGCCTGTCAGATTGCACCTATCATAGATTTAGGCCATATTCCCATCTTGCGATGTGAGCAAGTTTTTCAATATTATCTATAATCATTCATCCCCATGAAAAGGTGATTTTTGTTAAAATCTGCACAAAAGAACTAACTGGAATGCTCTATTTTGCAACACACCAAAACAAATATGTGTGAATCCCTTTTAATCATATGGATATTGACAATATAGAATCACAATTTTTCTAGCTATTCAATAGATTTTCACAGATATGTAAATTAGTTTGCACTTCACTTGTTTTTTTTAGAATATAGTATTTTCACTTTTGCAAGTACTACTAAATACAATACTCTTTCTTCAATCCCACTTTTATTGGTCATACACAGTTACTCAAATAGTGTGAGGACATACTTTACAATTTATAACCGTTTGCTATTAATACAATCATACTTTTTAATTCTTTATTTAACAGAGGGCATAGGTTAACAGGTACTAATAGCATATTCTCAAGCAATAGAAGAGCACCACATTTACAGCTAATGAGTCAAACAAAATGACCAAATATACATCAACAAAGAACTCAATCATCAGTGGCCTCCAAAGAGAAAACATGAGAGTGAGCCTCCAATATAAAAATATTACATGGCTCCTGGACTGGCTGCACCCAGTACCCAGTTCTGAACACAGTACCTTCCGACCAAAAAATTTGAATGTAATAATATTTCTGAAAAAGTATGAGTAAGGAGGAAAAAAAACAGAAACGAAGGAAAAAGAAAAGAAGGTGGGAAAAAAGCAAGGGGGGGGGGGTAGGGATGGGTGCCAGGGGGAAGAGAGGCTGTGTCTGAAAAATGACAGAATAGCAGCTATAGACCTATGACTAATATGCCCTAGGTAGAGGCCTGTTGGTCAGCACCAGGTGGTAGGTCAGGACTGCCAGTAGGGGGACACATATCTTGATATGCGGTAGAAATGGAAAAGAACGTCCATGGATACCACATCACAAAATTTCTCCTCCCTTTGATAGAAGGAGGCTATAAGGCATCCGATTTGTTCAATATAATTTATTTTAGACAGCCACAGAGAGATTGGGGGAGTGATGAGTTGTTTCCGAATGGCCAGGATACAAATCCAGGCTGCATTCAGCAGGTGTACCATAAAGGAAGATTTGTACCTTGGTAACTGGACACTGTTAAGTTGTAGCAAATAACCCATGGGGTGACTGCCCAATTCCACAAATGTGAGCTTCAGCACCATCTGGCATACCTGTTCCCAGAATGGGAAATACAATCATCATGTTTGCTTCAAAGAACTGTAGGTAGCAATGTGATCCTAATTTATTCAATTGTATGATATTACCAATACTATGGATGCTGGAACTTTTTCTAATTTGTGTACTGTGACAGCTCAAACAGTGCAATCCAGGGACTTTTTTGTACATTTACATATGCACATACTTTATCTAGAACAAGTAATTCCTGTCAGTAATAGAGCTAATAAAAAAGTTAATTCTTAGAAATAGATGCCAACTTATGCAACCTGTTATGTAAATCTGCTGTTTTAGGTACTCTAGCAATATCCATTTCCACAAACTTGTTTTAGGTCCACTATGGCAGCCATTTGTCTGGTTTCTCAAAAAATGTAGTAGTTAGAGGGCCAAAATGGTATTAATTAGGCTGTGCCTCCTCTTAGACCTGAAATGTTGTAGAATAAAGCCACAAAGAAATATAGCAGAAGAAGCAAGTTCTGCCTTTGTGTTCCTAAATTAAAATGCTGAATAGATCTTGGTGTCAATTTGCTGAAAAAAGAAAAAAAAACTACATTGTGATTTTAGAGAATTTTAGTATAAAACAGAATATTTAAAAAAAAAGTCATACTGATAATGTTATTTTAGACAGAGAGCTAAAAAGAGGGAAAAAAAAAACAAAAACATGCACATCATAAGCTTCAAGCAAAGACAGAGAATAGCATTTCACCACATGCATCATCCCTGTGCCTTTAAGGAGGGGTGCGCTCCCCCCAGGCATACCTGCCCTTAATCTATCTATTCTTATATGTGATCGTATTATGGAGGCTCTGGAAATTTAGTTAGGACCGCAGTATATACAGAGGTCCCTTAATGTGGGTACAGTGGCTTAACCATATATTCGCAAATGTGTGCAAACAAAACCCTCTGTTTTCAACTCAAACTGTTAGAGCCACTTCAATTGTTTTGCAGGCTGGTTGGTAAGTGTGCTGGGAAATCCTTTGTTTGTGATGTGCATTCCCCTTCCATGAGCACCTTGCTGCAAGGTTGGGGTGGTTGCACAGGTTCTTTGTACAGTTGAATAAAAAGGACCCTGCAGATAACAGATACCAATGTATTGTCTTATATGAGGTATGGCTTGTGACTGTATATCTGTGCCAAATTCCCAGGGAATAAATATAGCAAGAACATCTATATTTGGGTAAATATAGCACTTTTCAGGTACATACTGCATAACAAAAGCCCCACACAAACTATATTGTCAAAAGTATTGGGACACCCCTCCAAATCATTGGGTTCAGGTGTTTCTATTTCCTCCATGGCCACAGGTGTATAAAAATCAAGCACCTAGGCTGCAGACTGCTTCTACAAAGGTTTGTGAAAGAATGGGTCGCTCTCAGGAGCTCAGTGAATTCAAGCTTGGGACTGTGATAGGTTGCTACCTGTTCGAGTCTATCCATGAAATCTCCTTCCTACTAAATATTCCACGATCAACTATTAGCGGTTTTATAACAAAGTGAAAGCAACTGGGAACAGCAACAACTCAGCTATGAAGTGGTATACCACATAAAACGACAGAGTGGGGACAGCACATACTGAAGAGCACAGTGATCAGAAGTCGACAACTATCTGCAAAGTCAAAAGCTAAAGACCTCCAGATTAGCACAACAGTGCAAAGAGTTTCATGGAATGGGTTTCCATGGCTGAGCAGCTGCATCCAAGCCTTACATCACCAAGTGTAATGCAAAGCATCAGATGCAGTGTTGTAAAGCACACTGCCACTGGACTCTAGAGCAGTGGAGACGCATTATCTGGAATGACCAATCATGCTTTTCTGTCTAGCAATCCGATGGACGTGTCTGGGTTCGACAGCTGCCAGGAGAACAGTACTTGCTGGATTGCATTGTGCCAAGTGTAAAGTTTGGTGGAGGGGGGATTATGGTGTGAGGATGTTTTTCAGGGGTTGGGCTTGGCCTCTTAGTTCTAGTGAAGGAACTCTTAAGCATACTTAGGCATTTTGGACAATTTCATGGTCCCTTTGTGGGAACAGTTTGGGGCCCCTTCCTGTTCTTACATGACTGCGCACCAGTGCACAAAGCAAGGTCTATAAAGACATGGATGAGCGAGTTTGGGGTGGAGGAACATGACTGGCCTGCGCAGAGTTCTGACCTCAAACCAATAGGACACCTTTTGGTATGAATTAGAGAGGAGACTGCGAGCCCGGCCTTCTTGTCCGACATCAGTGTCTGACCTCACAAATGCGCTTCTGGAAGAATGGTCAACACATTCCCATAGATACACTCCCAAACCTTATGGACAGACTTCTCAGAACACTTAAAGCTGTTATAGCTGCAAAGGGTGGACCAACTCAATATTGAACCCTACGGACTAAGACTGGGATGCCATTAAAGTTCATGTGCATGTAAACGTAGGTGTCCCAATACTTTTGTCAATGTAGTATATTTACAGTTTAAAAAAAATCTGTATTTTATTTTTACAATTATTACAGACAAAAATACTGGCTGAAAAAATGGTAAGACTCATTTCCCATATAGAAATATTTCATATTTCACATCAAATATCATACACAACTTGTGTCAGTGGCAGATTTCGAGCGAGTCTTTATCAAGGACGGGAGTGCATTCATATCTATGGAGGTATCATGTGACTGGACCAGAGCGACTTTAGAACAGGTAAGTATAGACATCTCTTCTTTTACAGGGTAGATAGAAGAGGCTTAGAATAGGGGTGGGAGTAGATTTTAGCTTAGTTAGGTTTTGACTAGAATTACACTTTAAACTGATCTCTCACTCTTGTAAATCAAAGTGCAAGTGAACTTTTGTGAATACGTAGGTAGCACTGTACCATTTCTTCCTGAACATCTTCACTCATGTCCAGTCCTCATGTAAAAATGACGGCCACAATATCTTCATTCTGACAGAAAGTCTGTACCACATTTCTATTGGTGGAATACAAACTTTCCAGTGGAATTAATGGAGATAGTGGATGCATGCCCAGACGATGAGGACCACACAGCAAAGGTCTCTGTAGAGCAGGTTCAAGCAAGCAAATACACAATTGGCATAATATGCTTCAAATTCCTAATAAAACATATATATTTCAGGATGTCACAGAGTCCGAACAGACTTACATCACAAGAGATGATTTTACACACTAATCAGCCAAGGAAAATTTAAAAAGTGATCCCAGTTTCTGGACCTAAAGAACGTCCAGACAGGTATACGGACTACAGCGCACGCACAAGAAGCCAGGAGCTCTGAACGTGCACAAGAGAGGGCTGCAAAAATAATCAAAGTTAAATATTAATTACACCTAAAAAGCCCCCAACATAGGCACAGCATGTAGTCCATTCTGGCCTCCTTCCTGGTATATGTGACAGACTTCACCTTAAAACACAAGCCAAACATTAGTATCCCACATACTGTATGTGTGTGATACTGTTTGTAGATGTCCCCAAAAGGTCCGATATAGCCAAACATATATGTTCCTGCTAGATAGTAGACACCATCATTTTGTTACTTCATTTAATTCAAGGACACACATTGTTAGTACCAAATCAAATTATTTAAGGTTTAGAAAAAAAGAATAATGAACTGCTGTTTCCCAATTCTCAGCCTAGATATCTTGAGTCACATAGTCTCTGGTCACCAGTCATGACTGCAAAGAGTCTTTTCTTTTCAAATCAGTAGCAAGATAAAGACTGCTGCCATGTCGATAATAAGTAACTATACAAAGAAACAGTTTTTAATGCATTAGCTTACATTGATAAGATTGGTTATGTTATAGTGTAATTCCAGTCAAAACATAACTAAGCTAGAATCTACTCCCTCCCCAGTTCTAAGTCTACTCTATCTACAGTTGTGCGCAAAAAAATTTGCATACCCTGGCAGAAATCATGAAATGTTGGCATTGATATTGAAAATATGCAAGATCATACCAAAAAACTTTTATTTAAGGACAGTGATCATATGAAGCCATTTATTATCACAGAGTTGTTTGGCTCCTTTTTAAATCATAATGATAGGAGAAATCACTCAAATGGCCATGATAAAAAGTTTACATACCCTGGAATAATTGGCTTGATACAGACACACAGAGGTTAAAATGTCAATTAAAGGTCAATTTCCCACATCTATGGCTTTTTAAATTGCAATTGGTATCTGTGTATCATGAGTCAATGAGTTTGTTAGCTCTCACGTGGATGGACTGAGCAGGCTAGATACTGAGCCATGGGGAACAATTCTTCTGGCAGTTGTGACTGGAATCTTTCTTGATCTACATGTACTTGCCTTGGATTTTAAGTGATCCCTGAATTTTCCACTTCTTAATAAGTGATTGAACAGTACTGTCTGGCATATTCAAGGCTTTGGATATCTTTTTATATCTTTTTCCATCTTTATAAAGTTCTATTACCTTGTTACGCAGGTCTTTTGACAGTTCTTTTCTGATCCCCATGGCTCAGTGCCTAGCCTGCTCAGCGCCTCCAGAGTTAAACTCATTGACTATTTATACACAAACACTAATTGCAATTTAAAAAGCCACAGATGTGGGAAATTAATTACCATTTTACCTTGTGTGTGTGTCACCTTCCGTCTGTGCCATGGCCAAACATGCCAGGGTATGTAAACTTTCGATCAGGGCCACTTGGGTGATTCCTGTTATCATTAGGATTAAAAAAAAAACAAAACAAAAAAAACAACGTAATAATAAATGGCTTCATATGATCACTATCCTTAAATAAAATACAGTTTTTTGGCATGATCAGTCATTTTCAATATCCATGCCAAAGTTTCACAATTTCTGCCAGGGTATGTAAACTTGTGAGCACAACTGTACCTTGTAAAAAGGAACGATTTCTACATTTACCTATTCAGAAGTCACTCAGATATGGTCACATGATCAGGTTCCAGAACCAGCTTCAGTGTAGAGGAAGGTGAGCTGACAATGGCACCCCATAGTAAGTCTATGAGTTACGTTTCCATTCAGGCTCAGCAGCTGTTAGCGATCTCTCCTCTTCACTGAAGTCACCACTGGAGATATCATGTGACTGGACCAGAGCGACTTTAGAACAGGTAAGTATAGACATCTTTCCTTTTACAGGGTAGATAATAGAGGCTTAGAATAGAATGAGAGTGGATTTTAGCTTAGTTAGGTTTTGACTATAACAACACTTTAAACTGATCTCTCACCCTTGTATATCTTAAAATGCAAGTGAACTTTTGTGCATAGGTAGCACTGTACCATTTCTTCCTGAAAATCTTCACTCTCCTCATGTGAATGGCAGCCACAATATCTTCATTCCTGATGAAAATCCATACCATATTTCTATCGATGGAAAACAAACTTTCTGGTGGAATTAATGGAAATAGTGGATGCATGCACAGAAGTAGAGGACCACACAGCAAATATCTCTGTAGAGCACGTTCAAGTAAACATATACATAATTGGCACAAAGTGCAAGTGCATAGTAAGCTTTACTGTAGATAAAAAAAATAACCAACTGTATTCACAAAACATGGTTTGTGTGTGGCTGGAATGGGACTCAAGGAAAATCCTTGTCTATGTCCAGTTGTGATGCTCCAGAGGACAAAGGTATAGTCGAATAAACAGGTCCATAGCAGAAGTATGGTCTGGTCAAAAGGAGATAAAGAGGTGTGAGAGGGGAAGTCGTTAAGCACAGATTTTAGGTAACAGTGGTCAAGTGCATTTACCTATTTTTACGTTTATAGACAAGCAAATGGCAGTTGGAGACAGGCACTGAAAGTGCACTTTAGAGCATCTACAGACATGCTTACATTCCTGTATGATTCCCCCACCAATAAAGATCGCCATAGATGGATCGATATTCATCCAGATTGGCAGGGATCAGACAAATTTCAAGCCATGTGTGGCATCTGCATTTGAACAGAAAAAAAACTTGTACGCTTTTAACCACTTCAAGTCCGGACACTTTCACCCCCTTCCTGTCCAGACCAATTTTCAGCTTTCAGCGCTATCACACTTTGAATGACAATTTCGCAGTCATGCAACACTGTACCCACATGAATTTTTTCAGCATTTATTTTGAGACAGATAAAGCTTTATTTTGGTGGTATTTATTCACCACTGGGATTTTATTTTTTTTGCTATATAAAAAAAAAAAAAAGTGTTGTTCTTCTAACATTTTGCAAATAAATAATATTTCATCATAAATCTTGTCCAAAATTTATTCAGTTATCTTTTTAGTAAAATAAAATAACCCAAATTAGTTTATAACAAAAAATTCAAATTTTTGAAAAAAAAAATTTACTTTTTTTTATATTATTTCTGTGTTTTGTTTTTTTACATACTGTCACCCTAGCAGTACAGTGTCACCATGGTGACACTGTACTACTTGTGGAAGATGATGAAGATTTTTTTTTTTTTTTACACCGATTGCTTTTACACCCATAAAGGCTGTAAAAGCAATCATTTCTCCTTCTCTCTGGCTGCATTCTTGAAGCCATTGAGAAATACCGTGAGAGCTGTGATTGGTCACAGCTTATCACATGGTAAAAGGCTGTGTTGAATAGCCTTGTACCATGTGATCTCTGAACAATTCACAGATTTCACACGTAGTAACCAATGATGTCAGGAAGTGACATCTTGCTTACTACTCTGCATGTGATCACTGATTGGCCAATCAAATAAGTGATCACATGATCGGGACCTCGCACAGAGGTCCCGTACGACGATCGTTGTGCCATTCTTTACTATTATGGTTTCTTAACGGAGAAGTACAGCCAAAAGCTCTTTTGGCTGTACTTCTCTTGTGGATCATAGTTGGTTTTGCACTCCTGTGACCCGTTTTCAGCCAACAGTGAGTTGACTTCACTCAGCAGGTCCAGGCTGGGGAAAAATCCAAACTAAAAAGTCGGGATCCACACAAGAGTCTGGAGTGGCACCTGACTCAGTCTCTCAGCAAGCCTCTGAGACCCTGAGCCAGCAGCTTCCTGCCCCTCCACAGCCAAGCACTCCAGTGAGCACTAGGGGGGTAGACAGACAGCGGTGACTGACATTCACCACTCTCTGCTGAGAGTGGCTGTGAGAAATCCACAATCAGCAGTCATGTGAACGCTGAGTTCTCACCCTTAGAGCCAGCAGGGGACAGATGAAGCATTGGACAAATTATTATCCATCCACCTAGGTAAATTTATTTTGAGGAAAACAACAAACCCCATACTTCTCTTTTAAAGTGCTACTAAACCCACAACCCTAAAATCAGTCTGTATGTGCAGTAAAGCATGTTTGCTTTAATCACTGTGGAAGGGATTTATCCTCCACAATGTATAAAAAGGCTGTTTGATCCTGTCTTCTTTGATACTCCCCTTCTTCTACTGTCCCAAATCCATCTGTGGATAGTACACAGCTCTAGGAGTCACTCTGCACATGCTCAGTTAAGTGTGTATGGCTAGAGAGGTTTCTTTCTTTGGGAGGGTGCATGTGATCAGCCAATCAGCACTGTCCAGGCAGAGAATCAGGGGTTATGCAGCCTCATAGAACAATCAGGGGAGAATGAAAACTCATCCTACAAGCTTTAACCAGTGCTTACCTGGACCCTGACAGAAGTCACAAGACTGCTTTAACTGCTGATAACATTTAGCAGTTTATATTTTCTAAAATAATTGCATTTCCGTGTACTGTGGGAGATCAGATATAGTGAATGCATGGTCATGAGTTTAGTAACACTTTCAGCAAAGTGACTGCAGCAACTCGCCTCCTACATAAACACAAGTACTGAAAAAGCAAGAGGCAGATCAGGGAAGTGACACACAGGGGCAGAAAACAACATCCTACAAAATAAAGGCAACAATGAAAAACTAGACCATGAAAAAATACAATATACTGTTCGGTAGTTACAGCAGATCAATAATTCAAATTTGTAACTTTCTCAAGCAGTGGTTCGAACACATCAACAAGACAGTACACTTTTACCTATAAACATAATGATTTTTTACAAATAAATATCTGAAAAGTGTGGCGTGCATTTGTATTCAGCCCCCCTGAGTCAATACTTTGTAGAACCACCTTTCGCTGCTATTATAGCTGCAAGTCTTCTTGGGGATGTCTCTACCAACTTTGCACATCTAGAGAGGGAAACTTTTGCCCACTCTTTGCAAAATAGCTCAAGCTCTGTCAGATTGGATGGACAGTCTCTGTGAACAGTAATTTTCAAATCTTGCCACAGATTCTCAATTGGATTTAGGTCTGGACTTTGACAGGGCCATTTTAACACCTGAATATGCTTTGATCTAAACCATTCCATTGTAGCTCTGGCTGTATGTTTAGGGTCATTGCCCTGCTGGAAGATGAACCTCCGCCCCAGTCTCAAGTCTTTTGCAGACTAACAGGTTTTCTTCTAGGATTGCCCTGTATTTGGCTCCATCCATCTTCCCATCAACTCTGACCAGCTTCCCTGTCCCGGCTGAAGAAAAGCATCCCCACAACGTGATACTGCCACCACCATGTTTCATGGTAGAGATAGTGTGTTCAGGGTGATATGCAGTGTAAGTTTTCCGCCACACACAGTGTTTTGCTTTTATGCCAAAAAGTTCAAGTTTAATCTCATCTGACCAGAGCACCTTCTTCCACATGTTTGCGGTGTCCCCCACATGGCTTCTCGCATAAGGGACTTCTTATGGCTTTCTTTCAACAATGGATTCTTCTTGCCACTCGTCCATAAAGGCCAGATTTGTGGACTGAGTTGTCCTGTGGGAAGATTCTCCCACCTGAGCTGTGGATCTCTGCAGCTCCTCCAGAGTTACCATGGGCCTATTGGCTACTTCTCTGAATAATGTTCTCCTTGCCCAGCCTGTCAGTTTAGGTGGACAGCCATGTCTTGGTAGGTTTTCAGTTGTACCAAACTCTTTCCATTTTTGGATTAAGTGCTCCGTGAGATGTTCAAAGTTTGGGATTTTTTTTATATCATAACCCTGCTTTAAACTTCTCCACAAATTTATCCCTGACCTGTCTTGTGTGTTGGTTGGCCTTCACGATGCTGTTTGTTCACTAATGTTCTCTAACAAACCTTTGAGGGCTTCACAGAACAGCTGTATTTATACTGAGATTAAATTATACACAGGTAGACTCTATTTACTCCCTGACTCCTGGGGAAGGTTCGAGACCTCCTGACTCCTATGCAGATAGCCCATGTCTCCCAGGTGGAGTACTGAACTATTGTCAGGTGCCAGATTGAACATCTTACCACACACCCTGCTGGTCTCCAGCAAAACCTGGACACTGGGTTAGAGACTTCTTCACACCCAAGGCACTTTGAAGTCTCACAGCTCCAGACCCGGATCTGGGACTTTAAAAAAACTTAAAGAAAGATGAAAAACCACCATTGCTTGCTCAAAACTGACATTGTTGAGTCCCGCCCTCTGCCTGTGTACAGTGGATAGAAAAAGTCTGCACACCCCTGTTAAAATGTCAGGTTTCTGTGATGTAACAAAATGAGACAAAGATAAATCATTTCAGTACTTTTCCCACCTTCAATGTGACCTATAAAGTGTACAACTCAATTGAAAAACATTTTTTTTTTGGGGGAGGGGGGGGGGGGGGTAAACATAAAAACTAAAAAATTGTGCTTGCATAAGTGAGGATGTAGCTGTGTTCAGGATTAAGCAATCATGTTCAAAATCATGTTAAATAGGAGTCAGTACACACCCGCCGTCATTTAAAGTGCCTCTGAACCAAATAAAGTTCAGCTGTTCTAGTAGGTCTTTACTGACATTTTCTTAGCCGCATCCTACAGCAAAAGCCATGGTCCGCAGAGAGTTACCAAAGCATCAGAGGGATCTCATTGTTAAAAGGAATCAGTCAGAATGGTACAAAAGAATTTCCAAGGCATTAGCTATACCATGGAACACAGTGAAGACAGTCATCATCAAGTGGAGAAAATATGGAGCAACAGTGGCATTACCAAGAACTGGATGTCCCTCCAAAATTGATGAAAAGACGAGAAAGAAACTGGTCTGGGAGGCTGCCAAGAGGCCTACAGCAACATTAAAGAAGCTGCAGGAATATCTGGCAAGTATTGGATGTGTGGTACATGTGACAACAATCTCCCGTATTCTTCATATGTCTGGCCTATAGAGTAGACTGGCAAGACTGAAGCCTTTTCTTACAAAGAAAAACATCCAAGCCCAGCTAAATTTTGCAAAAACACATCTGAAGTCTCTTAAAAGCATGTGGGAAAATGTGTTCTGGTCTGATGAAACCAAGATTGACCTTTTTGGCCATAATTACAAAAGATATGTTTGGACCCAAAACAACACTGCACATCACCAAAAGAACACCATACCCACAGTGAAGCACGGTGGTGGCAGCATCATGCTTTAGGGCTGTTTTTCTTCAGCTGGATCTGGGGCCTTAGTCAAGGTAGAGGAAATTATGAACAGTTCCAAATACCAGTCAATATTGGCACAAAACCTTTAGGCTTCTGCTAGAAAGCTGAACATGAAGAGGAACTTCATCTTTCAGCATGACAATGACCTGAAGCATACATCCAAATCAACAAAGGAATGGCTTCACCAGAAGAAGATTAAAGTTTTGGAATGGCTCAACCAGAGCCCAGATTTGAAGCTGATCAAAAAATCTGTGGGATGATCTGAAGAGGGCTGTGCACAGGAGATGAGTGAGGGCAAATATTGCCAAGTCAAGATGTGCCATGTTGATAGACTCATGCCCAAAAAGACTGAGTGCTGTAAAAAAACCAAAACGAACTTCAACAACGTATTAGTTTAACCCCTTCACATCTAAGTGTAAAACAAATCTCAATGCCTAAGCACAATTTTGCAACGTTGACATGTGTTAGTAAACCGTACATATCATCACAACTACTTTGTATATCCAGGTGAAATATACTTGTTTTTTTTCAGGACAAATTGGGCTTTCATTTGGTGGTAAATGGTAATGGATATCTCCTGATTTTTTTTATGATCAAAGGAAAACTGGCCCAAAGTAGTAAAAAAAAAAAAAATTTTTAAATTTAGCTGTGTGTTACTTGTTACTACCATAACAACAAAGAACAACCCAAAGTAAATTTTCCAGCTCTTGACGATCGCAGAGATACCATATATGTGTATGTTATTTGTTGTTTGTACCCGTAGTAAAGCCCAGAAACAATAGTGCACATTTTGAGTTTTTTTTTACCTAAAACACACTGACGCCAATAAAAAAAACAAAAAAAAAACCCTGACCTTTGAGCCTGACCTTGACCCACACACTAACCCAGGCAATGAACTGGAACAAACCTTGATCCAGGTATTTTTTCTTTATTGTTTTATTTTATTTTTTGTTAACAAACTTTTTTTATGCTGCCCCACGGAAAAAAGCCCAGTTCTGTGAGGCCGCATATTTGTGTGACGTTGGCACGAAGGGGTTAAGGGTGTGCACACTTATCCAATCATATAATTTTAGCTGTTTATATTTACTTCACCTAAAAGATTTCGGTGTCTTGTTCAACTGAGTTGTACAGTTTATAGGTTACTTAAAAGGTGGAAAAAGTTCTGAAAAGATTTATCTTTGTATAATTTTTTTACATCACGGAAACCTGACATTTTAACAGGGGAGTGTAGACTTTTTATATCCCCTGTAGGAATCCAGAGTCACGATCTCCTACATTTTTACAGTGGCAGGGCCTTGCACTGTCACACCAGCTTCACAAAAGTTGACTGAACAATTGAAGGAGTAGAGTAGAAAATTGTTGGCTAAACAATGACCACATTACTTGGCATTAGGCAGCCCATAGATGACTCCATTTTCTTTCCTTCCATCACGGAAGGAAAAATTGCTTGATACCCCCATCAGCACAGCGTCCCTCTGTACTTTGGTGTTCTGCCAATAGGTGGTGCCAGTAGGTGGTGCAGGGAGCCTTCCCAGTTGCAGAACACAATTACTACTAGCAGCTATAGCTGCTGGCAGTAATCGCATGTAGAAAAATCAGACTCACTACACCGCAACTTGCATTTCTGTATTTAGGTGGGTGGTTGGGGGACAGTAAAACCACAGCCCCCTGGCTGCCGGTGTGAATGAGATATCACAGGCACTAAAACATTTCCTGTTATGTGTTATGGTGTGAATGAGACCCAAGTGTATTTTTTTTTCCTTAATATGATCAAGGCACATATTAGCTTCTAGAAGACTCTCAAAACTAAAACGGACTGCCTTGCAGTTCTGCTCCTGCCTCTCACTGTCTCAGTTCTGCTCTATAAGAGTTGTGAGTGACCAATATCAAGTCAGATTCAGGTACTTACTATACTGTATCTGTCTGTAAATGGATGCTCAGTTAATTTTAAAGTGGCTGTAGAGGCTGAAGGTTTTTGGTTTCTGAGTTTTGTTTTTTTTTGTTGTGTGCAGCTCTTAAATATTGCATATACAGAATCATTCAAAAGACTGGTCACCGTCCCAGGTCTATAATGAGTTTTCCAGCAGTGAACACAGACGGGCATCGCATGAGAAATATAAATAGGGCTTCCCAGTTCAACTTGCCAGCCAGCTAACCAACAAACATTGGTCAGCAGCCCCGATCTAAAAATGGCTTTATCAGCAAGGAAAACGGGTAGGTATCACTTATCAAAAAGGGGGATGAGAAAGCCAGTTCAATTTGCCAGCCAGTTCGCCAACAACCAAATTAACCTGTCTAACAACATGCGTTTAAAAACAGGGGTTTTAGTTAGCACACATTTGCAAATACATACGTGAGCCACATCACGGCACCCTGATATTCTGTGGTCCTAACTCTACAAATTTAGTGAGTCCTCATACTAGAGGCACATGCATTTAATGGATAGACCAAGGGCAGGAGGACCTGAGGGAGCACACCCCTCGTTAAAGGTGCAGGAGCGCACGGACACCCAGCATATAGCACAATGGCAGCCAGGGTATCCAGTGCGCCCACGGACCTCAAAAAATACATTCAAAAGACTAGTCACCGTCCCAGGTCTATAACTGACTTTTCCAGCAGTGAACACGGAAGGGCATTGCATGAGAAATATAAATAGGGTTACCCAGTTTAACTTACCAGCCAGCTAACCAAAAAACATTGGTCAGCAGCCCCAATCTAAAAATGGCTTGGTTGTTGGCGAACTGGCTGGCAAATTGAACTGGCTTTCTTATCCCCCTTTTTGATAAGTGATACCTATCCATATTCCTTGCTGATGAAGCCATTTTTAGATTGGGGCTGCTGACCAATGTTTTTTGGTTAGCTGGCTGGCACATTGAACTGGGTTGCCCTATTTATATTTCTCATATACAGAATCATACCTGTTGGTCTGCATGAAAATCTCAGCTCCTAGGTCCTGTTGTGGGCCAACAACACAAAGCATTTCTGTGGACCAAGTGGTGTCAGCCCTACCCATTTTTCTTTTGCAAAACTACTCAGTTCCACCTATTCTCCCATCAAAACAACATGATTTCAAAGTAAAACCCCTCTTCAATGCACCACAACTGAATCCAAACAAAGTTATTTTAATCACATTCCAGCAAATGAGTTGCTAGTAGAGTAAGTCATTTCTGATAGCTAAACCATGGAAGCAGAGCATGTCTAGAAATAAATGCAGCAAGTATAACGTTGGTAACTGCTCTTTTTTTTTTTTTTTTGCGCCTCTAAAAACATCAACTAATGCTAACTGCAACCTGAAAAAAAAAATGAAGCTTCCTCAAGACTTCACATGCTGGCAAACCAGTAATCCTGTTTGGACAAGACACATGTTTATAGTTGTTTAATTCTCAGCTAATTAAAATAGAAAATGGGCATGATGTGGTCTAAGCAAACAGCTCAGCCTATTTGGCCACAAATCTACAAAGCTTTCAGGGAATTCAAGACAAGAAGATAGACCTTGTGATGTGTATTCAAACTTTGTGCCAGGCTGTGTTGTGGGGATAGTGTTTATAGTACTGCATAAGTATATAAACGGGAAGGCTTAACATCTCAGTTCATACTGGCGTACAGATCATTTCAAAATTACAGCTTGTTTAACAAACAAACTAGTTGGAGCAGTCTAACAAGTACTTTAACGGGCAGGTCCCTCGTGTTTCATTGGAGGTCACTGCTTGTTACAGGTTTCAGAGCTAGCTGCACACCAATTTCTATGAAATCATAGGGAAAGGTAACCCATAGATATTAGGCAGTCAGATTGCAAGACACTGTCCACCACCGTCAGTGCAGCAAATCTTGAAGGCTGTCTCTGCTCTGCAGTCAGCTAAGTGTTGAGGGAGTACAAGGCAACCTAAAACTGGCCATACATTATACATTTTTCTGTTTATATTTCCTTTACATTTATCTTTAAAGTGTTACTATACCCACAGCAGTAAAATCAATCTGTGTATGCAGTAAAGCATTGTTATACTCACTATGGAACTTAAGGGGTTAATCCTCTGCATTGTGTAAAAAGGATGTTTGAACCTGTGGCCTCTGATCCTCCCCTTCTTCTAGTGTCCTAGACTAATCTTCTTATAGAACAGAATCGCGGGAGCAAGCTGCACATGCTCAGTTTGTATTGGTAGAGTTGTTTTTTTTTTTAACTTCGGAGAGTGCATGTAATCAGCACTGTCCAGAGAGTGGTCAGGGGTCCTGCAGTCTCATAAGACTGTGAGAGAACATTGAAAACTCCTCCTACAAGTTTTAACCAGTGCTCAGCTTTACACTGATAGAAGTCACAAGACTACTCCAACTGCTGATGAGAAAAAAGTATTTAGCAGTTTATATTTACTAAAATAATTGCATTTCCATGTGTTCTGTGTACTGTGGGAGACCAGATATAGTGAATCCTGGGTTTAGTAACACTTTAGCTATGCAGTGCAAGGGCCTGCTTGCTTGCATGTAAATTGAAGGTGTTTAGGTATGACCTCAAATTATATGGTAAATTTAAAGAACAATTGTACAAGAAAATTGTATAATATATGGCCAGCCTAACAAAACTTGCCAAACACAACACTTCAAGTGTTACTAAACCCACAACAGTAAAATCAGTATGTATATGCAGTAACGCATGCTTGTTATACTCACTGTGGAACTTAAGAGGTTATTCCTCCGCATCATGTAAAAAAGGATGTTTGATCCTGTCTTCTCTGATCCTCCCCTTCTTCTACTGTCCCCAATCCATCTGCTGATAGTACAGAGCTCTAGGAGACACTCTGCACATGCTCGGTTTGGTGTGTATTGCTAGAGAGGGGTTTTTTTGGGAGAGTGTATGTGACCAACACACGACTAATCAGCATTGTCCCCCAGAAGGTCAGAGGTCCTGTCCTGCTGCCTCATAGGACAATCATGGGAAAATGAAAACTCCTCCAACAAGCTCTAACCAGTGCTCTGCTGGACACTGATAGAAGTCACAAGACTGTTATATACTGCTGATGTAAAAAGGTATTTAGCAGTTTACATTTACTAAAATAATTGCATTTCCATGTTCTGTGTACTGTGGAAGACCAGATATAGTGAATGCAGGGTCCTGGGTTTAATAACACTTTAATCTTGCTAGGTGCAATAAGTCATTAATATAAGTCATTCCAACCTACCCCCTCACCCCTGGGACTGAAATAAGTCATTGTTTCAAAGTAAAATATATACAGGGGCATTCAGTAAAATACAACATTTCTCCAGAGCTACGACCCTTTAACATGGCCCACACCAGATTCTAAGATTCCTGCCCAGTTCAGTTAGTTTTATGGGCACATGTGGCAGATTCCGATAGTTCTTAAGAGAGACACTTTTACAAACTGACACTATGGCTGCACTAAACAAAAAAATTATTACCAAGCGCATGCGCTGGAGGGCGGCCGGAGCGGATGTCCTGCTGACAACTCCGCACAATCTCGGCACTTGAAGGGGGGAACATTAGCGGCCACCACCCACCTGCGCCCCCAGCACTTACCTGTACTGATTGCTGGGACAGTGAGGGCTCTTTCTCTGCCATCCTGACCGACTGGAAAATCCGGGGGTGGACCCCATGCCACAGTAAAGGGGGCAGGTAGGGGAGGCAAAATGGCGCCTGGCGCCGACTCCAATGCCTCCTCGGGTGCTGAGGGGTCACAGCGGCAGTCACAGGGGACAGTGCCTCCTTCTATTCCTGGAAATCAAGATGAACATTCCTCCAGAGCCATGGATTATGTGAGTGACCTTTGTTCACCTCCTAGCTCCCTCCCTAGTCCTCCTGGGTCTTCTTCACAGGCCGCAAGCCTGTCTCCAGGCCGTGATTCCCAAGCTTCCTCCCTGCTAGACAGGGAAATAGCAGATATCTTTATTAGTCAAACCAGTAGCCAAGATTCAACACACAATGGCCCAGTGGATTCTCCTGCCTTTCCTCCTTCACCCCCGCACTATTCCGGGGATTCCATACTCATCGCACATTTTGCTGATTTATTACAGCGGGAATTGGATAAATCTACCACTAAGTTAGCCTCTGACCTGAAACAGGATTTTCGGGAAGTAGGAGATTGCCTCGAGAAGATTGAATCTAAAGTTGATGACACAGTTCACAGAGTGACCCAAAATTCTAGCATGATTGCCGACTTACAAGATTGGATGAGGCATACAATAAAAATAGATGACCTTGAGAATCGTACTAGGCGGTGCAATTTTCGAATTAAAGGGCTGCCTGAAACAGTAAAAGATATAGCGTCTATTGCCCTTCCCTGATCCATGCTGCAATACCGATGATTGATGAAATTCATCTGGAAGTAAATCGTATTCACAGGGCTTTGGTCCCTTTGCGACCGGACGGCCCTCCTCGGGACATAATAGTAAAGCCTCACTTTATCAGGGTCAAAAAGTCAGTGATGCTTTACGCTAGGGAACATCCAAATTTGGAGGTTGATGGATACCGGATTCAAGTCTTTGTGGACATCTGTCAAGCTACCATCCAAAAGAGGAGGGCTTTTAAACTGCTACTCTCACTGTTAATCCAGAGGGATATCCGCTATCGATGGAACTATCCGTTTTGTCTACAGTTTCCTTATAACGGCAAATAATATCTCTACATTTCTCGAGGGGAAAGACTTTTGCTGAACTTGGGCTTTATCTCCCTTAGCCTCTCCTCCCGGAACCAGCCTAAAGTTAAAGGACCCCCCAACCCCCCTATCCACTCTCACCTCTATGGTCTCCCGCTTCCAAGAAGAAATCAGCAAATGCAACACCACTAAGAAATCCCATAAGTTGATTACCTATAATATTTCTGGCAGCGAGAATTAGCTAGATATTGGAAGCAATGAACCATTCCACTTGAGTATGTTAAAAAGAAACTAAACTGGACTATGATTAATGACAAACTCACCAGTATCCTGCACAAAAATTTGATAACACATGGAACCCGTGGATTCAATACATCTCCGTGCCTTAAATGTCCTTCATTTTGACTCTCTCTTCCACTCTTTTCTTTGCCTTCTCTTTTCCTTTCCTCTGTTATGTATTGGTTTTGTACAGTTGTGTTCAAAATAACAGTGCGTTGAAAAAAGTGAATAAAAGTCAAAATCCTTCTAATAGCTTTCATTTCCATACACAAAAATGCATTGGGAACACTACACATTCTATTCCAAATCAAAACATGAAGAAAAATATATCAAATTTATGGTGTTCCTCTAAATAAATTGAAGAAAAGTGAATA